>NC_056746.1:492209290-492449290 GCF_019279795.1 Protopterus annectens | reverse complement strand
GTCACCACAGTGACATACCCCATTGTGGAATATGATTGCATACCATCCTTGTGCTGACACCTTTACACCTACAACACAAATGGATAACATTATAGAGACCACATCCAGCCAGTGTTACTAACAGCTATAAGGCATCATTGCTGGATGGCTACACTACCTGCCATATATGCATTACACTCTACTCCCTACATGTTACACTGCAGTACTGTGGTACACTGTAGTACAGTCACCATGTGCATCAGAACCATATCAGCCTGTCCTTGCATTGATGGCATGGATGACAAGGATGTGGCACAAGTATCATCATATGCACAGGGCATCCTAGTGCTGACACATGTACACCTACAACACAAATGGATAACATAAAGAGACCACATCCAACCAGTGTTACTAACAGCTATAAGGCATCATTGCTGGATGGCTACACTACCTGCCATATATGCATTACACTCTACTCCCTACAACACGTTACACTGCAATACGGTGGTACACTGTAGTATAGTCACTGTGTGCATCAGAACCATATCAGCCTGTCCCTGCATTGATGGTATGGATGACAGGGATGTGGCACAGGTATCATCATATGTATAGGGCTTCCTAGTGCTGACACATGTACACCTACAACACAAATGGATAACATTAAAGAGACCACATCCAACCAGTGTTACTAACAGCTATAAGGTATCATTGCTGGGTGGCTACACTACCTGCCATATATGCATTGCATTCTACATGTTACACTGCAGTACTGTGGTACACTGTAGTACAGTCACCATGTACATCAGAACCATATCAGCCTGTCCTTGCATTGATGGTATGGATGACAGGGATGGGGCTCAGGTATCATCATATGCACAGGATATGATGTTGGTTTGCCAGAGGCCGAGGGTTGGCCATACATTTGACACCATGTGTGTGGGTGAGGGGTGTACTGTGGAGAGCTGGGTGAGGTGATGTGGTGTGTGTAGGTATGGTGTTGCCCGAGGTGTGGTTGCATAGTGTGTGGGTATTCATGCTCACAGTTCTGCCATGTGGCTGACCTACACAAGTGTTTATGGACAGCTGCAGACCATACCTGGCAGGGTGTGCAGTTCACTGACTCTGGCCATGGACACGTGGACTGTGCCTGCCAGGGGTTCCATGGGCACATCCAGGAACAGGCCTTGATGTGATAATCTCACCTGCTTATGACAATTGTCTGCTGGTACCAGGTCCCTCTTGGGACTGGCCAGGACCATGTGCACCTGCCCTGCTAAAATGTGGTGTGGACAGCACACCCCCTCACTGCTGGGGCTGCTATAGCCACTATGGGAGCCCCTTGGTGTCATAGCACATCCACATTGACTGCCAGCTGTTGGTGTTGCTGGCCCACGTCCACACGGGCGTCACCGCATCCCCACCACACATTGAAGCACAGACACACCATGGCAGATGAAGGCCATCATCTCATCATGCCAGCTATCCGTGTGCTCGGGATAAGCATGGATGGCACCCGACAGTTCATGGAGGTTGTCGCTTACAGATGCGAGAGCAGCACTCTGCAGCCTCAGACCCTGTCTGGTGTAACATTCCATATGTGCCTGCACCGCCATTACAGCCTGAAACATGTGCCTGGTGGTACCAGCTATGTCACCTATGCCAGGGGCATGATGTCCAGCGGCCCTACCACGAGCACCCTAGAACATCCGGCTATGTGGTGCCCTGCCGGTCATCCAGCTAGGCCTGCTGTGATCTGATACAGTAGGCATGGTTACCACACTTCCCTGTGCACTGCCATCAAATGCCTGCTGTTCCTCCACTATGGCCACTGGTGATGGGGTATGTGTAGGCACTGAAACTGTGTGCAGGGTTGGGGTGGCTAAAAGGAGGATGACAAATGGTGCAGTGTCAGCAATTGACAACCCACCTGTGCCTCAACAGTACTATCATCATCTTTGGTGTCTGTATGGACACCAACATCAGATTGCATGCAGGAAGGACCCTGACCCACCTCGCCACCTGTGGGGGAAAACAATAAATGCACTTAAAAACTTGCACAGCATTGCCTAACAGTATACACACACACACACACACACACACACACACACACACACACACACACACACACACACACACACACACACACACACACCTCCGTAATACCTACCTGTCCATGGCTTTACAGACAGTCCCACATATATGTCCATGTGTTACTCCATCCTGCATCACACTTGTTAACATACACACATTGATACCACTCATTAACATCTCAGTTTTCTAAATGCCCACACAAGCGGCCACAACACAAGGCCTGTTGCTACTTTACCTGCCTGACCTGTGTGTAGTGGTTTTATCATTTGGTATGCAACCTCTGTATGCCCATAAATGATGTGCATGGCCCCTATATGTGTGGGCTACTATGTTGTATCCATAATATCTCACATTGGTGTGTCATGTGTATGTAATACTCAGTACATGCCAGATATGCTGCCCCTTCAGTCTATCATTTGACATCTGTAATATTTGGATACACTCCCTGGTGTTGACTAGTACTTCCCCAATGCATCTGTAGAGCTGCATACATGGGTTGCAGGTGACCTCTCTGCTGACTGCGATATTAAGGGTGTACCTGGTGTCTACCTTCCCTCTGGATGCCTGTTCCATGCTATAGACTATATTTTACTATTTACTGTCCTGTGATTACACACATGACAGGTATTCCTGGTGTGTAATGTGGCAGTCCATATCCATGAACTGCACGGTCCCACAGGGAGGTACAGCCATATAAACACCACACATTCACACATGTGCATACATGGCCACCCACACAAACACATGCACACATTCATCCTACATGCATCTACCTCTCTCCACTTCACCAGAGTGACCTGCAGACAAACTAACCACCAGGACACACACACACACACACAAATACAGGTGTGGTTGCACAATGATAGTACACACAGTCCTCCTATTACCCATCTGCCAACATACAGAACACATGGTACAGAACAGCATGCAGTTCAGCTATAGTCAATTCATGCTAGCAACAGTATACATGTGTGTGATGCATGTGCTGTACCACTAGGTGATGCCCCTTCCCCTGGATACTACTGCACCCATGTAGACAGTATTGCTGTGCACCTGTTCTGCACCCTGTCATGTACTGTGCGCCACAACTCACAGGTGTACAACCCATTGCGGAATGTGTAGTACTGTGTCAGTTATGTCAGCTTTATTTCTCACAGCCCCTATGTTTTTCAGCACCACATACCTGGGATGATATGTGGACAGTTGTCATTGGTGAATGTCTGTTGCCTGATTTACAGCTGTCAACATCAATAGACCATGTATTTCCACTCCAGTATTCTTACATTGACAACCATCAGTGCATATCGTGGCTATGGGGTGTGTACACACCTTTATTGATTTGACACACCCATCTCTTACCTGCCATCGGACCACATTGCCACAAATCTTAGCAGTACACAAGCCCTATATGTGACATATGTCGTGTACTTTCACATGCAGTGTCTACAGATTGTGTTAGGTGTGCGGCTGCTGAACACAATGCATACACACCATGTGGGCATATTTGTGCAAACCCTTATCATGACGGTTTATTGCAACTCTTGTGTGTCACTGCTCCTGGCAGGGGTATACCAGTGTAGGCCATCTGCATTTGCCAGTGTATGTTCAGTCTGCACTACACATGTCCCCCTATTCTGCATGATTGCAAGGTCTACTCATGTGCACATCTCATGGTGTTCACACACTGCCGTCACTCTTGCTGTGTGGGTAGGGTTACAGCTGCCATAGGACCTGAACCTGACTATGTGCAGATAGAGCCATTCCTAGCATCCTTAGGATCCCTGCTGCAGTGCACTGGTGTGTCATGCTGAAACCCCCCTCCTTCAGCCTTTATGCAGATGCATGACAAATAAGCCCTACACATGTGTCAGTTTGCAGTGTCCCATACACTGAACACCACATGTTGCAGCCTAGTCCCAGCTAATAATGTGGACTACTGTAATGCCTTATGCATTAGTGTATCTCTGCAGCAGTTGCCATTGTCCTACAGGTATATACACTGGTGTTGCACTGTATATGGGTGTTGTTCCGAACATGGCCCTACTTTAGGCCATGTCTACCACCAGTATGTTACTCCCTGTGGACACATTCCACAATGACAGGATGTTAGTTATCATGCAGGTGCCTGACATATCCTTCCAATACCTCATCATGGTCATCCCTGTGAGACCATGCATTTACAGCAACAATACATGCACATGTACAGCATGCATTCAGTGTAGGTGTGTTAGATGTGTGCATGTAATATATCATCACCATTACATGCCCAGTGTGTTGGCAAGCATCTACATAAAACATACTCACCAGCTACAGGCTGATGCCTTGGTGGTATCTCAGAGGGACCTACATAAGAGGGTGAGAGATGCAATGTCAGTGGCCACACTTGTGGCAGTGCTACAGGGTGGATGCAGTATTACAATACATCAATGGTACATTCCCATGATACTACCACATCTGGACATCTGTTTATCACTACAATTCAGCAAAACAGTATATCTATGACATGTCAGATATGCATGATCTACCTGTACCAATGCAGATATATACACAACAGTGGTCTATTGATGTGCCCTGTGTCCTTATCTGCATGCTCCTAGGCCGGTGTGTGGGTGACACCCATCTTGACGAAGGAGTCTAGCGGTTGATGGCTGTCCTGATGGGCAGGTGCCACGAGGCTGGCCAGGAGCTCCTCCACATGTGTCAGGGGGGAATGGATGGCATGGCCCACCCCTGTGGTGAGATGATCCCCTGGACTGCAGCAGGATTCCGATGGGCATTGAGAAGCAGGTCAGTGCAATGATGCCGGACCTGCTCATAACTGCAGTTGTGCAGTCCGACATCATTGACCCTGTGAACTAGGTCATTCCACAGGGAGGTCTGCTCCTGCTGCTCATGTTCGGCCCTGTCAAACAGCACTGGATAGTGCTGGATCAAGTGTGATATCATCACATCATTCTCTGCTTGGGAATAGGTGGGCAACCATGCATGTGTCATCTTGGCTGAAAGACATAAAGATGGAAACAGATCTGAGTAACTCATACAGCAAGGTTACCACAGTTCGTAATACACATCTCTTTCACCCCCCCCCCCCACCGTATCAGCTTCAACAAACTGTACACACAACTCATTAGGTATGGCTACAGCTTACCTACCAGTGGGACAGATATTGTATTGTACCACATTTTCTGCTATGTGACTGTAGCCATGTCCCCTGTGTGGACACCATCATTGCTGGCCTGTTACAGGATATTCACCTGCATGCCATTGTCAGGGCCACTATGGTTCCATATATGCCAGTGGTATGGCTGCTCTGGGATTGCAGCACATCTGACATTCTGTGTTATTGGGGATATCTATGCATGCTGTTGGACATGTACTGGGATTGTGTAGACTATTACTACCGACATATGTTCTATAACAGTGACACAATAACATGTATATGTTCTATTGGCCAGCAGATCCACCTCTCCAAACCCATCTGCCCATGACGCCTGGCCACATCACATGTGTGTCCCAATCTAGGGCCTCCTCATGTACTGGTCCAGCAAAACCATCAGGTGGAACCACTCAGGGGATGTTGCCCCCCCTTGGGACACACACAGACATGTTCCTGTCACCTAAGGTCAAGTCTAGGGTCTGTTCCATACTGAGCTCCACAGACACATGTGGGATGTGCTACATCAGTCAGAGACACCCAGTACAAATTCACAGGGCCAACATGCTCCTCCTGTTCAGCCTCCAGACCAGGCACCTTCAGGACGTGGGCTGCTGTTGTGAGTAGCAGTGGGTGGGAAGCTTGTTCCCATTATGCCCATATTGGGGCCCATGGGGCATCCACATCACAGACCACATACACCATCCAAGGTGTTTAGCCACCACATGTGTCACATACTACCCCTGTAGACTATCCTCTATATCTACCAGTCCTGATCACCTCCACATGTGTACCTGCCATACGTCCCCATATTCCCATTGCATACTTCACATATGGGGGCAATGTGGTCCCAACAAGGGACTAACATGTGACATACCCATCCATGTTGCACACACTGCCAGCTGTATATATCAGTGTGTATTGCTATGTGTGCTGGTGCCTCACACATAGCATGCATCACTGTGGTAGTAATCTAGGGGACATAATTTTACATACATATATTTTTGTGTGTGTGTTTTTATTTATGTAGACATGTGCATATAGGTATATATTTATATATGTGTGACATATGTGATGTATATATGTGCACATATATATGTCTACACATGGGTATCTGTATATTTGTGGACATACATGCTGATATACATATATATCTTTATATATTGTATATGTGACATATGTACACATATGCATACCTATATGGGGTACATTCAGACATCAGGTCCACAATCTTACAACACCTTCCTGCACAGCTGTACTGTTCTGCTTTGCTGCAACACAGACAGGTGCCACATATGGACATGGCCTGACATTAGGGGGGGTATATGTAGGACCCTTTTGCAGGTAACCCTATTACACACCTATGGCATTCTGGCATGCTACATTACAGATTAACCTGAGTATCCTGCCAGTGGTGAGCCATGGGTCCCACATGTCCATCATAATAGCATTACTTCCACCACCAGCTATTGGGCACGTAATATACACACTTCCCATTACACAACACACACTATGATGGCTTACATCTTGTCAGTCAGTGCTGACCTGCACAGTTGACGGCTATGTCCCACTACCCACAGGGACAAACACTATTGTCCATAGCAGTTGTTCAGTTGAACATCATCACAACAGCATCTGATGGCACATATAAATCATTCTACATCATCTATCCCAATATTATGGACTAGGTATTACATTCTATTACATGTATATATACTTCACATACCTGTTGTGGAAATGATGTTTTGATGAATGAATGCTGGCTAAATGCCTTTGCCTTAGGGTTTTCTTGAAGGTTTTTGTCTTTCTCTTTTTTTTTTCTTTCTCTCTCTCTCTCTCTCTGTCTGTCTGTCTGTCTGTCTGTCTCTCTCTCTCTCCAGTAAATGGATTGAGCTGCTTTGAATAGATTGCAGCATGGCTTTAGTAGGTGATGCACATGATCAGGTGATGGCCTCTGCACCAACCAGTGTCCTCCACTTGCTAACTGCATGCAGCTTGCTGTGTAGTACTTCCAATTACCACTGTCATGGCAACCACCTACTATAAATCCCTACATCATGTGGGTGTGGTCCCTTTACCTTTCCTGTGTGATGGACATCCTTCCTGTGTATGGGCATCAGTATTACAGACAGAAGGTAGCAATACCTCTTACAGGAGAACCAGCACACTCAGGCCAGCTACATATTTGTAGCAGGTTCCAGAACTACAGACAGAGTGTGAGTAGAGTTGTGTTATGCTTTGTATAGTACTGGTATTACAGGGTTTGTGTGTACATACTAGTTTACCTTGGAATGCAGTCTATCTGCATAGCTTTCAACTATGGGCCTATCCTTTTGGTGGCCAGATGTGTGCCTATCATGTTTTGTCTGTCCACCACACAGGTCCTGTGGCAGATATTTCACTGGAAATGTGCGTTTTGAGTGCTAATCAGTACATGGCTACATCCATTTATATTTCTAACCTCAAATCCCTGACTAAGGGTATGTTGTAGATTATCCTGTAACACCAGTGACTTGCTTAGTGTATGGCAATAGTTTTCCACATATGGGCCTGTGTTCCAGCCTCTGGCCTCCACCTACATAACAAGCTTTGCACATATGACATGCTGTCAGGTGTTGTTCTGTAGTGGGCTGTGACTATATCATGCTGCCATTCCTGCCATCAGTCCACTGCTGTTGCATCCCCCACACATACGGTGGAGCTGGGGCCATATATGTGTGGGTTTCACCTACACAATACATGTGTGCCCTTATGCACTCCAGTGGCCAGTTTATGTAACAGTGGTATATGGCCCTGTATTATTGAGTAAGCTTGGCCTGGACAGCAACAGTTGTGAACCTTTCCAGACTACTGTATTAGTATAACTGTTTCACAGTTGCATTACTCTGTTTATATGGATGTCAGTGTCTGAACAGCTATATGTCATGGCATATAAAACTGTAATAGTACACAAATAAAGGTTTTCCATTTATGCAAACCTGTGTGTGATGTTATATACTATGATCTCTCTGTGGGTATATGTTGCAAGCAACGATTGTCATTTGTATGGGTGGCTCATACAGTGTCCAGTTGTTAAGATGTTAACTGTAGGCATAGTGGCTTTTCCATACTGTGTGCACCTTCTATATATGTATCTTACTGTACATATCTCTGTGTGTGTATGTGTAGTCACATGTATATGTATATGTATATATATATATATATATATATATATATATATATATATATATATATATATGTATATATGTATATCTGTATCTGCATATATGTGTCTGTGTTTATGTATCCTGGGGATGTTGACAGCTTCCACATTGTACATTTCCTATGGGAGCCAGACTGTACTGCATGATATGTTATCAATACCAGCCTGACATCATACAGGTGGGATGTAGTACTGTTAACATCTAGTGCCCATTTCGTGTCAGGTCCTGGTTATAAGATGTGCAACACCTGGTAATGTATTGCAAGGTGGACGTGTTTGGCTGTGGGGGGTATACCTATTCGTACAAGACATATATTGTTTGGGGCCTCTCAACTGCATTAACGGTGCATGTGGACATATATGTTTTAGTTAATTTCCCATTGTTATCTACAGATGTATGTCCATATATACCTATATAGATATATATATATATATATGCTTACATATATGTAACTATGTCTATATATACCTAGATAGATATATATCTGCTTACATATATGTAACTTTCTGTGTATATTTAGACATATAGGTGTAGATATATATATCTGTAGATGTAGACATTTGCATGTAGATATATATATATATATATATATATATAGATATATATATATACATATATACATATGTTTTATCTGTTTAGATATTAATATATTTACACACATGCATCTAAATGTTGGAATACATTCTCTGTACTGTTGAATGTCTGGGCTGGATGATATGTTTTTGAAAACATCAGGGTTATGTATAGCTGACATGGCTTAGTGGTAAACCACTTTGGCTATGGTGTGCAGGGTCCTGGACACAAGCCTTGCAGAGGCTGTTTATTTTGTTGCTGGGCAGAACACAGGCCATTGGATACAGAGTGATTAAGGCACTTTAAAGCAGTTGTAAGTGGGTTTCAGTTTCTTATACTCAGTTAGCTTCTAAATTGCTTAACCAGTGTAGGCATTGCTTACCCCATGCAAACAGGCTTAAACCCGCTTACTGCTTCTTAAAAGTGCTTGCTCCCGCTTACCCCAGTGCTAATTTCTTTAAAAGAAAAGAAAACAGGGTTGATAGGAAAGTGGTGAAAAAGGGGCACAAAGAGGGAAAGACAGTAGGGAAAATAGCCAGGGATGTGCAGGAAGGGTGTAGGGAAGGTCCATAGCTGCCCATTTCTTCTACAGCAACAGCTGTGCATATACACTGAATTTGGAGGTAGATTTGGACACTCAAACTCCTGGGAGGGGGTGAGGACAACAAAAATAAGTTGTGATGCCAATTAGACCCAATTACATGTGTCCAGTGGACATGGGTGCAAAATGGACAGCTATGTATGGGTGAGTTTTTTTGTGGGAACAGATTGCCCTTTTTTTTCAGGTGAGAGTGAGATGTTGGGGAGGGGTAGTAAGTATATTTGGGGAGGTAGGTTGGGTAGGTTAACAGACAAGACAAACAAGACGGTGTTGGGAAATTGGAAGCCCATGAGCCCCCTAGTGGAAACAGTGGGACTGAGGTCCCCACCCATGGGCAGTCACTACTGCACCTTCACAGCCCTGAAGGTGGCTGTGCTGTGGGCTGAGTCACAGAGCCAGGCTGACTATCTAATCACAACACACAGACCTTGAGTTGGCGAGGAAGATTACCAAACTGCTGGTTGATCTCTCTACGCACCATGACCCCGACCTGGCAACAGGTGGCAGGTGCCTCTCCGTGCCCACTCCTGTAGGGGGTGAGCATCATTCCCTGAGGTGGTTCCACCTGAAGGTGGTGCAGGACCAACAGACAGGGAGGACATGCTGGTGCTCGGTGCCACGGCCAGCTGAGGTGGGACAGGTGGGTCCGCTGGGACTGGCCTTCCCAAACATGCTATAGTGTTTAGATTTCATCAACATATGTGGGTAAGTAATACTCAACACATTCCAGGGTTAGGTGTAACAGCATGCATAGATATTCCCATTAACCCAGACACCAGATACGGAAAGTTGCATAGCAAATAGAACTCATGCATATATGGGACCACAGTGGTAATAAGAACAGCATGCAGGTACATTGATGGCACCATGCCACCAATGTTGGAATAATTCAATATACCACATGCATGGGAACCATTAATATATTTCTCAAACAATTGGACAGTATCAGAGCATAGGTGACATTACATACCAGTTGGGGTGGGTATGTTGATTATTGTTGGAGATATGGTGGGGGGGGATTTCAATTGACAACTAGTATATTCCTGCAGTCCACATTACTTTCCTAGTCAGTGCTGTTATCTGTACCTTACAAGTCTTACTACACTACCCTATAGCCTTAGTTTGGACAGTGATATGGCTGTCATCATCGTTACACATGATCTGGTTTTACCTGCAGTATACACCTCTTACCTGGTACACCTGTGGAGGGAATGCTTGATAACACTAACTGTTTCTACACATACTCCCAGATTTTGGGTTGATGTTGTGCACATAGCTATCCAACTCTTTCTGCACAGACTCTGGCCATGTGTTGACCACATGCTAGTGTACCGGGACATATCTAGAATATTGCCCTCTTCCACCTTTAGTGACCTGATACACACATATACATGCTTTCCTACACAGTTATATTCTGTAGCACAGTGTGGATGACAGTGATCAGTGATACTTTATTATTCAGAAAAACTGTAACACTCACAATTCCCTACAATACCAGAGTGAACAGTACCAGTACAGGTTATAATGGTCTGTATTTCTCAGCACAGTATTCTTATCCGAAGTACCTGTGGGAGCAATGTTTGTTAGCACTATCTGACTGTTGCCACACAAACTTCCAGATTACACATTAGTATTATGCACATACATCTCACTCTGTTACTGTACACACTCTGGTCACAGCTTGACAACATGGAAGTGTAGATAGGACATACTTGAAATATTACTCTCCTAACAGTTTTGGGGGTTGCTACAGTCACAGGTTTGTTCTCATAGGTGTTTGACAATCACTTGTATTCCCTGTTTGCTGGCTAAACATCTGGGATCATCCCACTGACTTACCAGGGGGACAGGCAGCAGATATGGGCCCATATACTGGACATTCTGGCCTCATCTGTACAGTTGTGGGGTATGATTCTATATGCAGCCTACATCCACTCCCAGGATTCAGACCATGGCTGTGTTTGCTACAACTTAAACACTGTCCATCACAGTTGTGTCTGCTATATAGATACTGCTGTATATCTCCTATCTCCTTTCTGTCTTATTAATCCCCTGTGCTTTTGCATTCTGACCTTGTATTACAACACTCTTATACAGATTTCCCAGGCAGTTATATGTTGTAGGACAGTGTGGGTGACAGTGATGTGTAATACCTCATTATTCAGAGCAACTGCATCAGTCGCACTGCCATACAATACCAATGTAAAGAGTACCAGTACTGGGTATCATTCTTGTATTTCTGGGCACAGTGTTGGTATGTGACAGACCTGTGGGAGAAATGTTTATTAGCACTACCTGAATGTTCCCGCACACAGTAGCAGATTCCACATTACTATTATGCACATACATCTCACTCTGTTACTGTACACACTCTGATTACAGCTTGACAAGTTGAGGTGTAAATGGGACATACGTGGCTTCTTAGTCTCATAAGGTATTGTGGAGTTGCTAGTGTGCCAGCTTTTTTCTCATAGATGTGTGTCAATCAGTTGTATTTCCTGTTTGCTGCCTATAAGTCTGGGATCATCCCACTGATTTCTCAGGGGGACAGGTTGATAGGCAACAGATATGGGCCACTTTACTGGATATTCTGTACATTTCTGTACAGTTGTGGGGTATGATTCTGTATGCAGAGTACTACCACTTGCAGGATTCGAACCATGGCTGTGTGTGCTAAAAAAAAACAGTTCACATCTCAGTTGCATGTGCTATTCAGGTTTTGTTGTCTGCATTTTCCCTGTTTTCTGTCTATGTGTCTCTCAGTTGTACTAAATGTCCTCTGAGGATTATACCTGTCATATGCAGGCATTCCTATACATTTAATTTATGGCGTACAGTGTGGGTAATAGTGCTTAATACTACAGTACTGTTACATGATTGCTAATCTACATTACCATATGATACCAGAGTATACACATGCAGGCCAGCAGTTAAACCTTTATTGTCAGGCTATTACACTTTTATTGGCATAGAAATGATATGAAACTCTTCCTGCCATAATATCTAGTGTATGCAGTACTTGCCTTGAACTATACAGGTTTTATAAAGGCAATTAATTTACTACTACTTTTAGTGTTATTTCCTATAACAGTAATTGCATGAGTATTACTGACATGCCTCATGGTGCAACCTCGCCAGGTGACTAACGTGGGCCTCCTGGTTCTCAACCCACTCCATTGCAGCTGTGGGAGACATAAGAGGAATATTTAGCCATACCTATCCATGATATATCTGAGCTGGCAATTATTACACACGTAGTGGGGTGATACACACAACTGGAACATCCCCTGCTGCTCTAGCCTCTTGGAGCCACTCCTCCAAGAGGTCCCCCTTACGCCGCTTCAGGTCAGCATAGTGATGCCTGACCTGCTCACTAGTTCAGGGTATGCCAGTGGCACTGGTGAGGTTGTGGGCGAGATGGTCCAAAGCCTCTGCCTTATATTGGGAGTCTTAGTAGTGGCCCTGCAGCAGTCTCTGATCATGGTCTTTGACAAGGAGTCCTACCATGACCTTTGACTCCTGGATGCACCAGCGCTGCGCATGGAAGCGCACACCTTCTCGCCTTACTGCCATTGTGCCTGCAAGGGGAAGCTACAACCAGTTATGAGATGTATTCCCGCCTCTTGGGTTTAAGTAGGGCCAATTTCCCACACTTTTCCGTGATTGGCCAGTTTTGAAAAGACTAAGCTATGGACAAAGCTACTTACCTAGGGTTGGCATTATTTAAAGGGATATAACACTGGGCACATTGAGTTAGCTGGCCTACACATTGCTTACACCCCCTGTGCTGGCCTGTGCAGTACTTAGCATTGCTTACATTAGACTTTGCATTATTATTCCTGTTTGGCATTGAGTTATTACTCATTACAACTTATATGTATGCCTGGTATCCATGAATCATATGTAGGTACACTGTATGGGGTCCTTGTGTTTTATTGGGGACTTCAACACTCTATTGCAATTACATCTGACTTCTGGCTTTACTGCTGTACTCCGGTACACATATTTATGTTATGTAGTGAGTTAAGGCACATATGTCTGTATACTGATTCCTTTCACAGGTTCAGTTTGGTTTTACTATGGTAAAGACTTGTTTGCGGATACCTCATTCTTCTGTACTTCTGTGATGGCTTGGTGGTTAACTACTGTGACTATAGTATATAGGGTCCTGGGTTTGTGACCTGCATGGCTGTTTATTTTGTTGATGGCCAGAACAAGGGCCATTGGATACAGAGTGATTAAGGCACTTTTGAGCATTTGTAAGTTTGTTTGCACGGGTTTGCACGATGGTAAGCACTGCTTACACAGAGGTAGCTTCAAAATTGCTTAACAAGTGTAGGCATTGCTTACCGCTGCACAAACGGGGTTAAACTCACTTACTAGTGCTTAAATATGCGTATTACTGCTTATTGGTGCTTAAACCTGCTTACTAGTGCTTTATTCATATGACACTGACACCTCACATGTGCATTTACTGCAGTACTCCAGTTCATAAAAATATGTTATTTAGTGGGTTTTGCAATATAAATATTGATCATAACGTGCTTTGCCATGGAAAGTGCTGCAGTGGGACTCAAATCAGGAATGCCTGCTCGTAAGGTGAATGCTCTGCCCACTACACTATTGCTATGCTGCTTATTTTGCATATATCTTCCTTGTTATCCTCTTCAGCCATTCAAGCTGCGTTAACCGTAGCTAAGCGATGGGCACACCTGTGCACCTACGGTTAGCTTTAATGGGATTTTTATAAAAAAAAAAAAAATTTTCATTTAATTTATGTATACTGTTGCTGTTGTACACAAGGGGAACTTTTGGTGGGGATATGCAGGCATCTATGAGCGATCTCGCTCTTTTCTGACCCCTTTCTGCTATTCTTCATTGTGGAGGCATGTATATTCTGAGAGCTCTGCTCTCAGACATGCCCCCTGCACTCTTATATGCTCTGTGTAAGACTAGGAGCTTAGGCAGCGTGCCTCATTATTATGCATGGTGCGCTGTCGTCCTGCTCCTAAAAGTCCTGCATGAAGGAATTGTAAATCCGGGGGGGGGGGGGAGAGTTGTGGTGTTTGATTTGTACAACATCAAATGATTCATCAGTTAGTTTGTCTTTAAACCAATACTGTAAACTACAATTCCTAGTAAACTTCTTAAGATCTGACACAAATTGGTATTCAGACACAGAGTTAAAAGGAACAAAACTAAATCCTTTATTAAACAAACCAATAGTCAATTCATTTAAAACTTGATTAGAAATATTGACCTCTAATTCATGTATCTCGAGGTTACAATACAATATGCTTCCTGCGCTTTCAGCAACCCCTGTGTGGTTTAGATCTAAAGGGGGATTCAAACCAGTAGCCACTGTGTTGGAGCATTTAGATACATTGTGTTTATCATCAGTCCACATTGGAAAATGAATCACCTCACATACTGGAAATGGAAAAGGAAATTGCAGAAGCTCTTAATACAGACTTTGGAGAATTTCCTCTTTTCTTTTCTTCTTTATAATCTGGAAGAGTTTTTCATCATTAAAACAAACACTGCATTTTGCCCTAGCCCAGGAAAATTATTTGTAGTTTGTATAGCTTATTTATTGAAATGTCACACTTGAATGTTTTCAGTTTTTTATTTAACAGTTCTGAGTCCATTAAATTCAAAGTTTTTTTTAAAATTCAGTAAGTATGTTCTAATCCAAAGAATATTTAAAGTTCTCCGTTAGCATTTTAAACATATCATTGACCTTAGTATTAAGAGAATCTGTCAAACACTCATAATAGTTAAAAACTCAGTGGGCCGGATTCATGAAGGCTTGCATGGAGTCTAAGAGTAGAGTAAGACTCCAGACAGCCAATATGTCTGCTGAGCGATCCAGGGACAGCCGGCAGGGGCATGCATGAGAGCTCCTAAAACTACCCTTGCACGGACAGTGTTATGTTATACAAATTACCTCATTTGCTGCTGAAAGCTATGCAAATGAGCTAAATTTGCAATCCAGAAAACACTAACCTGTCCGAGTAAGAGTAGTGTTATTTGCAGAAATGTACTCCGTTGGTAACGGAGTACCATTCTGCAAATAGCAAAACGGAGCTATGACAGCTCCAAATAAAGGATGCATCCAGTTGAGGAAGCATGCCAATGGCCAAATATAAGGCCACTGGCATTTTTATCTGTTGCAAAATAAAAAAAAAAATTTTCCCCGATCTCCGATGTTTAAGCGTAGCGCAGCGCCATGCAAATGTGCAGCGCTCTAAAAACCAGAAAAAAAATAAAAGCCAAAAATAGGCATTTTATTAAAAATATTCATCTGCCATGCAGGTGAATGGCAGGCTGAAGACAACATGGCTACTGTGCAGTGGTTGCTAAGGGGGGAAGCTCAGTCTGAGAGATGTAACCAAGCATTAGTAGGCAATCCTATGCAAATGAGGATAAGGATAGTGAATCCCAACTTTCCCTGCCATGTGAACCAAGTCCCTAGAGTGTAAGAGTAGGATTAGGGGAGTAACAGAGTAGAAAATAGGTGACATCATGAGGGGGTATGTATCAAAGAGTGTAAGCTTATTGAAGCAGAGGGGCATGTGTTTGCTGTACGTTACTCAGGACTGGAAGAGGTGTGTCTACAGTTGTCTTAACTGAAACCCAGAAACCAAAGGTGTACGCCGTGGATATCACTAAAGTTTCTTGCAAAGATGCTTGCACTGTGTGCGTGGGTGTGCGCGCCTGTAAACCCGTCTAAGCCTGTGTACGCGTGTTTGCACCTGTGTAAGCCTGTGTAAGGCTGTCTAAGCCTGTGTGCACGCATGTGCACCCGCCTAAGCCTGTGTAAGCCTGTGTAAGCCTGTGTGCACGTGTGTGCACTCATGTGTGTGTGTTTGTGCTTGTTTGTGCATCACTGCCCCCTGTGGAAACAGAAAGGGAAAAGAAGTAGTAGGAAGTTAACCAAGGAGAACTAGCAGACCTGCCAGGTGAAATCAATCAGAATCAGCCAATTACACAGGCAATACACTAGCCCAGCCCAGCCTAGCACTTAAAACTCAGAAAATAACATTCCCCCATGTTTTTCTCAGACACACTGCAACACTGCAGTCTACAAAGAGAAGTGAAAACTTAAAAAGCTTAACTGAGACAAAAAAATGTTATGGACTGCAATTGCTATTATAAGGCAACATGTGCAAGATGCTGAGGGTGGTGCCATTGTGAATGCTGCTGAGCAACCCACAGTGAGGAGACAGAGAAGAGTGTACAGACCCAGGGTAACCTATCAGGGGCTACATGAGCTGGAGATAGTGGAGCGCTATAGAGTGGACAGAGACCTCCTGCAGCAAATTGTTGTGCTGTGCAGGCCACGCATCACACACAGAACCAACAGAGGGGAACCCATCCCAGTGGAAACCAAGGTATGTGTTGGCCTAAGAATACTAGCAACAGGTACCTTCCAGAGACCAAATGGTGATATGATGGGGATTTCACAGGCATCAGCATCCAGGGAACTGCACCAGTTCCTGAATGCTATGTCAGCACATGACGGCGATCATGTATATTTCCCCAATTCCCATGAGGTATTGGCCAGCAATATGCATCTCTTCCAGCAAATAGCGGAATACCCTGAGGTAGTGGGTGCAATTGACTGCATGCACATACACATCAAAGCACCAGCCGGTGAGAGGGGTAGGGCCTACATCAACTGCAAGGGCTTCCACTCCATCAACTGCCAGGTTGTGTGCGATGTCCAGGGCATAATACTGAATGTGTGTGCTGGCTGCCCTGGAAGCTACCACGATTCCCATAGCTGGCATCTGATGCAGCTGTACCAGACATTTGCCAATGGAGACATCCCTGATGGTCACCTAGTGGGGGATGCTGGATATGCACTAGAGCCGTGGCTGGACACCCATCAGAAATGCACACACACCTTGAACAAGAACTCCATAATGAGGCACACGCACAAATACGAAATGTAATTGAGCATGTATTTGGGATGCTCAAGTCACGGTTCCGGTGCCTGGACACATCTGGTGGAGCCTTGCAGTACTCACCAACTACATTTACCCAAATTGTCATGGTATGTGCCATGCTACACAATATGATCCTGCAAAAACAGCTGCAACAGGAACAGCATGGGGCAGGGCCAAACAGCTCCCCACCATTGCCAAGGCCTACACAGGCACAGCATGACTCAGAGGAGGAACAACCTGAGCCTGCCCCAGTAGGCAGAAGGAGGCATGCCCAGTATGCCTTGGCCTTGGCAAAGAGGTAACACATAGCACATACACTGTCTCAGTAGGAACCCTGGAAATTATACCTCTCTCTGACTCGCACATAAAATAAAAGGGATGCCTAACTTGACACTACCTGTTTCCAAACATGTATAGGGAGTGTAGTATGTGCATCCGACATAGGCAGCCCTGCAGCACCCCCTGAGGCATGATTGCCATATTTTAAGCAATATAAAGCAGTGCTAAGTAGCTTTCACCAATATTTAGTATATGTAAACAAAATTGCCCGTGCTAACTAGTGCAACGTCAGGCAACGTTGAGCAATGTTGGGCAAGGTCGGGCAAAATTGAGCAAAGTCAGGTAAACATGCTCATATTAGCTTTACTGTCCCTTAAGCAGTCTGGTCTGCCCAGCATGAAAATAAAAAGTAGTGACAGGGTTCGAACCCAGGATACTGTGCACTATAGTCACAGTACTGAACCACTAAGCCATGATAACATTTAAGTGGTATAAACACAGCAGGACAATTGTACACTAATGCAAACACAAAGAAATACTGTAACATGGCCCTAAAGAGGCATATGAGTAACTTCCCCCACAGGCCTATGCAGACAGAGAACATCAGGCCAGGCGGTGTGATGTGGGTTGTGTTGGCTATGAAGTTGCAATCTAATATACGTGACATTGGACACTAAGATGTGTAGTACAGTAGTATGCCTCAAGCCAGTATGATAGGCAACAGTACTGACTGAAATGGTGTACCGTACATAGCAGTGCAGGCATAGCAAATGTGTATAAGTTTCAGGTGAACCCCTCATCCTATGTACACCCACAGTAACAATCAGGCGTGCCCCTGGGTAGAAATGTACAAAAAATAGCTGTCCCCCCTGTATGTAGAAATGTTGATAAGTCTATGCAAAGTGTCTCATGTAAGCCCTGCAGGCACAGCATGATCCCTGTTGATCTATGACACAAAGGTGAGCCCTGCTGTAAAAATACAACTTGATTTTCCATACACATATAGTATAAATGTCTATACCGGGAGTGCTCACACACTCCAACAAATGTAGTGGATTTCATTCAGCATCACACTGAAAGGTCATACAGGGCATGCTCACACACTGAAATAAATGAAGCAAATGTCAGGCAAGCAAATGTCAGGCAACAACATACTGAAAGGTCATACTGGGTATGCTCACACACTTAAATAAACGAAGCAAATGTCAGGCAACAACATACTGAAAGGTCATACTGGGCATGCTCACACACTTAAATAAATGAAGCAACTGTCAGGCAACAACATACTGAAAGGTGATACTGGGCATGCTCACACATATGCTAAATATGGAGGTGATAATAAGGGATCTATGGACAAATGTGGATAGTCATCTCCACTTCCAGAAGCACATTCACAAAGTTGTCAGAAAATCATGCTATGTGTTCACACAAACTGCCAAGGTCTGTGCATGTAGGTCAAAGGAGGTTCCCACTACTCATCAGTCATCAGACCCATCAGAGAATACCACAACACACTTGCAATGAATCCGACTAGGCACGTTCAGCAGCCAGAAAGACCACTGAAGTACCCTAACAAGAGGATTACTGGCCTCAAACAGTTGCCCCATGCAACAAGACTGAATGTAACCCAATCTGTACTCTGTTGCATACTGTCTACTCAGGAGATCTCTGCCCAACAGACAGGTCCATGTCATGGCTACACTCAGATCTGTTCTGAGTTACAGCTCAATGGCACTAAATATACAGACCCAACTGATATTGCCAACATCCTGGCAGATAGGATCAGTGTTAACTTTACCCCCCTCTCACCCATGAATGAGCACATCTCTATAACGGAAGACTGAAAATTTGCTGTCATCACGGCTGCACAGGTAAAAAACACTCTCCAAAGCCAGTATCACAGCAGCCATGGGACCAGATAACTTCCCAGGCTGTGTTCTACACAAACCACAGAACAAACAGGCACCACACTGACGTACCATGTGCAGTCATAGCCTCACCTCATGCTTTGTGCCTGCTGAATGGTGCACAGTGATGGTTATCCCACTACACAAGGGTGGAGACACCACGGACCCCAGGAACTAGCATCCCATTAGCCTAATGAGCCCACTCTTCAAGGCCATGGAATGTATCATCATACAACTTATAAAAAATTACACTGGTAATCCCCAAACCCTGGACCACAACCATGTTGGGTTTGAAAAATGCAGATCATGTCTCTTAAACCTGATAGATGACATTGAAGCAGTCACCAGAACCATAGACAAGGGTAAGGTGGTTCACACAGCCTATGTAGATCATGCCATGGCTTACACCACCCCACACTCTGGAAATATAGATAAATCCACTAAACTAGGTATAAATTGCTATGTCACAAGATGGGTTGCCAACAGGCTTAATGACAGAACACACACTGTGAAAGTAGCAGACTCCAAGTATGACTTTGGACCAGTGACGAGTGCAGTACCACAGGGTCCAGTCCTGTGTCTTGTCCTGTTTAGTATCTACTTCCCTGAAGTAAACTTTAACATGGAAGGTCTGTGGCTACTGAAGTTTCCAAAGGACTGCAAACTAGGAGCCATAATTGTAACCACTAAAGATGTGGACATCCTACAAAAGTGCCTCACTGAGACAGATGGCTGTTGTCAAAGCCATGGGCTCTAGCTCAATGCCAAAAGGTGCACGGTCATCCCCTTTGTTAAAAACTCTGTAGCCAAGAACTACAACATAGGTGGTAGTATACTTAACACTGAAAGTGTGACAAGAGACCTTGGATCACAGGTGGACAGTGGACACAACTGTGATAAACACATCTCCACAGTAGTCAGGAAACCCTCTTATGTGGCACAACTCATCACAAAATGTGTCTCATGCAGAATAGAAGAGGACATTGTTCCCCTCTACTCATCACTCAGTAGAACTATAATAGAGTGCAATGCCACTTTTGCTATGTACCTCACAAGACAACTACAACAACTGGAAAGCCTGCAGCAATACCTCACAAAGAGCATTAGTGGCCTGAAATATATGCCATACACAGACCATCTCAAAATGCTCCATCCGTGCTCCCTTGCATATCGCCTACTCAGAGGTGTTCACTGCCTAACATACAAAGCTATGTCAAACACAGAGCTGTTGGACATGCTCCACGTAAAACACTCACAATCCCTCTGACCTTCGGACCCAAACTACGAGTGAAATACAAAAGGAAGGGGTGTACCCATTTACCTTATGGATACCCACACCTTCAGGTTCGTGGCACAGCATGAGGCCTTGGAGACCATGCAAGTGCAACTAACATTGGGAAAAGCTGCTCATCAGATTGTAGCCTGCTACAGATCACCTACCTTGTCTCAGGAACCTCACTCAGTATTCCTGAGAACAGTGGAAAATATAAAGGTCCTATCAAACACCATTATATGAGGAGATTACAACTACCCAAACATTGAGTGGGAGAATTACTCGTGTACAACGTCCTTTGCCCAATGTTTCCTAGAGTTTAAAAACTCTAACACCCTGGAACAGCTGGTCACCATGCCCACTAGAGGTGACAACATACTGGACATTATCATCACCAACATGGGGTACACCAGTGTTCCATAACAGAAATAACCCCCTCGCTGGTAATATCAGATCATAAAGTAATCACACTGGACATCCACATCCTGCCCCCCCCCCCACCCAGTCAATGAAACCACTGTGAAGATATTTTCAAAAGCAAACTGCACACTTGCCAAGACCAAAGTGAAAAGTTCCAAAGCCCTCTTGCTATAGGATAATGGCATACAATCTGCTGAATAATTTACAAGTGCATCCTATGAGCATCTACAGGGATGCATGGATCGAGACATCACAAATAAAACCAAGATGCACTCCTCCAAAAATAAGAAAACAATCTGGTGGTTGTTGCCCATAAATAAGCTAGACAACAGAAGGAGGAAACAAACACATGACAGAGCCAACTTCACTAAAGGAAAGGCATCACTGATCATTATTAGGAAGACACAATGATCGCTCATAAAATAATCCAAGGACAGTTTCTAAAGACAAATTGCCAAGGAATGTAAGAATAACAACCACAAAGCCTTTGGTAGCTGTACCAGACATGTAGGTGTCAACTTCCAAATATACTGTCAGCTACTGACAAATGGCAAGAAATACACTGAACCAACTTTCATTGCCCACATCCTGGGGGACAAGTTCAGTGTAAACTTCCCCTCATCACCCCCAAAATGGCCTGTGTCCATCACAGAAGGATGCAAAGCCCCAGACTTCATGGACATGCAGGTAAAGACAGCCCTCTCCAAAGCTAAGAACACTGCATCAATGGGACTGGATGGTGTCCCAGGCTGCGTCTTACACTTGGCCCAAAAGGAACTACACCCTCACCTACATTCACTGTCCAGACTCAATCGTACCACAGGCTATGTACCCAAAGAATGGCATACACTTACAGTCATCCAGCTCCACAAAGGGGGTGCCACAACAGAACCTGGAAACCATTGTCCTATATGTCTACTCAGCCTGGTCTACAAAGCTATTGAGCAAATTGACATGGAACCCATAAACAGAGACATTGGGGACCTCCAGACACTGGACTCTACACAACCTCGCCTTGTTAAAGGCAGATCCAGCATACTAAACATAGTTGACTTATTTCAAACAGTTACCAAGGACATAGATGGAGGTGAAAGTAGTCCACACAGCCCACCTGGACCTCACTAAGGACTTTCTACACCATTCCCCACTCTGTCATCATGGACAAGCTTACCAGCTTGAACATTAACAGCTATGTCACAGGATGGGTGGCCAAGTGGCTCACAGATCAAACACACATGTTCAGAGTTGCGGGTGCCATGTCTGACTCTAATCCAGTCACAAATGGCATCTCACAGTTCTTGGGCCTGGGGCCCCAACTATTCAGTAGACACTGCTCAGAGGTACAGGCAAGCATGGGAGGAGTATGGCTGAACAGGTTTGCAGATGACTGCTAACTGTGGTCCATAATCGACTCTACGGCTGACACACACACATCCTCCAGAAGGGTCTTACAGAGACAGATACCTGGTGTCAAAACAATGCCCTCAAGCAGAATGCCAAAGAATGCATAGTCATCCCCTTTGGCTAAAACAAAGTGCAAACAAATTACCACATAGGTGGTACTCCAGTATGCACGGAGAAAGTCATTAAGGCCCCGGGGACACAGGTAGATAGTAAACTCTCCTTTGATGATCACATGGCCAAAGTGTTTAGACATTCCTTCTATGTAGCCCACCTAATGTCACCTAATGTAACCCACTTTGTCTAGTCTGATGATGTCACCATCCTACAAATATACCTGTGGAAAATAGAACTCACAGTAATGTGTATAGTGCATTGTGTAAATGTGTACTCCTGTAGTATCATAAACCAGTTTGGTAGGGGTTTGAATCCTGCCCTTGACAAGTGTTTGTGTGCGATCTCCTTGGAGAGGAGCAACCTTTTTGGAGAGTACTCAAACACCTTAAAAGTGGTATACTAATCTTTGTCAGGTCTGATGATGTCACCATCCTACAAATATACCTATAGAAAAGAAAACTCTCAGTAATGTGTATAGCATGTCGTGTAAATGTGTACTCCTGTAGTATCATAAACCAGTTAAGTAGGGGTTTGTATCCTGCACTTGAAATGTATGTGTGTCTGTTTGTGTGTGATCTCCTTGGAGAGGCGCAACCTTTTTGGAGAGTACTCAAACACCTTAAAAGTAGTATACTAATCTTTGTCAAGACTGATGATGTCACCATCCTACAAATATACCTGTGGAAAAGAGAGCTCACAGTAATGTGTATAGAGTGTTGTGTAAATGCATACTCCTGTAGTATCATAAACCACTTAGGTAGGGGTTTGAATCCTGCACTTGACAAGTGTGTGTCTGTTTGTGTGCGATCTCCTTGGAAAGGAGCAGCCCTTTTGGAGAGTAGTAAAACACCTTAAAAGTGGTATACTAATCTTGGTCAAGTCTGATGATGTCACCATCCTACAAATATACCTGTGGAAAAGAAAACTCACAGTAATGTGTGTAGCGTGTCATGTTAATGCATACTTCTCTAGTATCATGAAGTAGTTAGGTAGAGGTTTGAATCCTGCACTTGGTGAGTGTGTGTCTGTGGTCTATGTGTGTGACACTGTTGGTCAATGTGTTGTGGGTTTTGCTTTTACTACTGTATGACATATCAGTATGACAACAGTATGTGCATTGCACATGTGAGGTAGCTGTGTGGCAAATACATATACGTACATGTGACCTCAATTATTTCATGTGTGGGAACCCTGCTTTCTCCAAGAACACATCTGTCATCTTTGCCAGAGTGTGCTGCTGCTTTCCAGACCTTAGGTCACATCTGTATGCTTGTGACAAGGCCAGCCACTTCAGTAATCCCTGGCCTAGGTCATCCGTGTCATTATGGTTTCTATTGAATTGTGTGAGTGAGGGATTATGGCCGAGGTATATGTCAGACCTGTTCAAATGCAGCAACGTCTGTCAGTGATGGCTATTCATTATAGGTGTACAACAACCTTTGTGGATATGCATGCAGACCCCTTATTGCTTATGTGATCCACCGAGGGATTTCAAAATACCTTTGGAAATGTGATTATCAAATGAGAGATGACGTAACACTTGGTTGCATGTACACATCGGTACCTGTTCTTCATGTTGGTGGCTACTACCTATGTGGTACTGTGGGGATACTATGTTCTGAAAAGGTGGATGACTATGCTTTGGTTGGCTTATAGCTTTACAGCATGGGGTTGACAACAGGTATCTGTTTGTATGATACCCTTGTGGAGGATGTGTGTGTCATCTGGAGAATGCATTATAGGCCACAGTATGCATTACCAGACGTGGACAGACATATCCCTACTGTGATTGCTTGTACCTAAGAGAGCTATATGCCAAACAGGAGTGGTCTCAGTAATGGGTGCAGGTGAATACCACTGGTTACTGGCACAGTATAGTACCTGAAGGATCCAAATGTTACTGTGTGTCATACATCTGTGTGTCAGTTGTCAAGACATCATCTAACTATTAGTTATGGTCAGGCTGTTGAGATTATGTATATTACCAGAATGCAAAACAATGACAGATAGTAACAGTATCACCCACAGCACATACAAACGTGCAGTCAAGTTCCGAAATGTGTGTAGTACAATGCATACAGACCAGTAATAGAAACTATGGAGTGTTACTGTGTAATACAGGGCATGTCACCCTGCCCATGTGTCCACTATGCACGTACATGCAGACAGTGCACCTCCACCATATTCACAAATGTACACCTGCAAATCTGTGATACACACATCCCACACATACTGTCCACTCTCTAACAAATACTGCCAATACTACACACATCAGCCAAGTGGCACGTGGGCGGACAATACACTATTGGAACTAACCCTGGTGTAAACAATACTACATTGACAATCATAGCTTTAATGCATCATGCCTGCTCAGCTACACCTTCAAGCATATCATTACACTCTACTGCTGACAACATGCTAACATTGCTATACTGCTATAAAGTCACCCTGTGCATCAGCACCATGGTAGCCTGTTCCTGCATCAATGTTACAGATGACAGGAGGTGGCACAGGTTTTATCATATGCACAGGGTGTGTTGTTGGTTTGCCAGAGGCCTACAGTGAGCCATACAATCGACATATATGTGTGTGTGTGTGTGTGTGTGTGTGTGTGTGTGTGTGTGTGTGTGTGTGAGGGCGAAGAGTACTGCTATGGGCCAATGTTGATGTAATGTGTGCGGGTATGTGTTAGCCCTAGGTGTCTGGTTTATGTGTGTGTGTGTGTGTGTGTGTGTGTGTGTGTGTGTGTCTACATGCACACAGTTCCACCATGTGGCTGCCATATACGGGTATTTATGGGACAGCCACAGACTGTACCTGCCAGGCTTTACAGATCACCGTCTCTGGCCATGGATACGGTACCTGTGCCTGGCAGGGGTGCTACTGACACTATCAGGTACTAAGCCAGACTGGGTACTATCCCCAGAAGTAGATGGATGTACACTGGACCCAGTTCCCTGCTGGGACTGTCTAGAGCCATGTGCACATGGTCTTCTAGGATGTTCTATGGACAGCTCACCCCCAGCATTGCTGGAGCTGGTACTGGCACTACGGGAGCGGCTGTGACTTGAAGGACGTCCGCGGCGACTGCCAGCTGCTGATGTTGCTGGCATATGTCCACTCCGATGACTCAACTGTCCCACACTGTCCTGACACATGGACATGACATTGCAGAGGACATATAATGTCTCACCCCAACGTCTATCAGTGACCTCAGTGTAATTACGGATGGCACCTGCTAGGTCACAGATACTGTCAATTACGGTGGTATGTGCCCTCTGTGCCCTTAGTCCCTGTCTGCTGTACCGTTCCATACGTGCCTGTGCCTCCATGACAGCCTGGAACATGCGTGAGGTTGTAAGACCTGTGGCACATCTGCCAGTGGCATGATAAGCAGCAGTGCTCCAACGAGAACCCCTGGACATCTGCCTATGTGGTACCCTTCCAGACATCTGGGTATGGCTGCTGTGTCGGGATGCCTGTGCCACAGATACCACACTGTCCTGGCCAATGCCAACTGTATGCTGTCCCTCAGCTAAGGGCATCTGTGATGGATGTATTGGCAGTATGACTGTGTGCATGGATGGGGTGGACACTTGTGTACTGTTGATTGGTGGCCCAATGACAGACCCTGGCAAACATGCCTGTGCCTCAACACACCTATCATCATTATCACTATTTTTCTCAGTGACATTAGTTTCCCTGCTGCAGTGAACCAGCCCAAACTCAGCACCTGTGAGAGGAAGACAGGAAACACACTTTACGACCTGTACATGATGTCGGCACACATGCACACATGAACACATGCACACATGAACACATGCACACACACATGAACACATGCACACATGCACACATGAACACATGCACACAAATACACTCCTCACTAAAACAGACACACACACACACACACACACACCACCAGCAATCAAGAACATACTTAATAGCGGGTGATGGTGGGGTACAGTATCACAAGCCAAACAGTTATATCACATGTGTCAGCATGCAGGATGTGTGTTGCTCAACAGCATGCAGTACGAGTGTACACAGCCCTTGTTATTACAGTATACATGGCTTTGATGCATGTGTGTTGTTGTTCAGTGATTGGCCTCACCCTGGAATGCAATGTGTACATGGACACAACATTGCTGTGCAAGTATTAAAAGCTCTGCAATGCCCTGTGCACCATCACTCACAGGTATACATAACATGGCTGGATGTGTATCAGTGTGTCACATAGATATCCATTTCTGATTAGAGCATCTGTGTATTTAGCAGATAATTGTGGACACAGGTTTAGCACATGCATTCTATGTATACACACAGGATGAATGGTGCATGTATACCTGATGGAATGCCATTGCTCAACATAGCCATTGTACAGTGGTTATGGTGAGTGTTGGATATATTGTGGACATGCCAGTGCCAGCCATGACATGGCATGCTACAACACAACTGCAACATTAAACATCACACATACACAATGTGTGTCATGTGACCTATACACTCAATAGCATTACAAGACATATGTGTGTCACTTTGTACAAATGGTGATTGCTATGCATATTGTGTATAGGTGCATATGTTTGCACACACACAACATTGAGGTGCATAGCAATTAATGCTATGTGTAGTGTGGTCACTGTAACTGGATGGGGTGTAGTACCATGAGCCACCATCATGCAGCATCATGTGGTCACTCAAGGCTACTAATGTGTGTCAGACTGGCACATAGCATGCTGTACCTGAACTGCAGTACCATGGCTACAGTCACCATTTCACAGCCATTTGTTACATGGGTTTGTAAGGTGCCCAATAGGGGGCATTGCTTAACATGAATGTGTTATGTGTTGAAGAGTGTCGCACAGCCACATGAGAGGCCTCTACCCCTCAGGTATATTATGTGTGCTGTGTGGATTACATTTGGGATACTGGAGTGTGACCTTACAGCGGGTGTCTGAATACGCCATGTGCAGCATGTTAACGTGTACTGCGTATGACAAAGTTGTGTATGTTGTGTGCATGTGTATCGACTCTGCCTATCCAATGTCCACTACAGTGTTGCCACAATTGTGTGGGATGCTCTGTGTATTGCATGTGCTTGAGGCAGCTACTCACATTACTGAGATGTGCATAGTCTCACAGCAAACATGCATAGCATGCATTATGCGCAGGTGTTTGATGTATACATGGCCTACACCTCACCTATGACATGCACATTTAATTAGTAATATTAAATGTAGAACACACTCACCAGCATGGGTCTGCTGCCTTGCTGTCACACCAGAGGGACCTACAAGGATATGAGACAGTTTGTCAGTGGCAACAACTGTGGCATTGCTACTGTGTGTTTGCAATCTTACAGTAGTACAACGGTTGACAGTCATAGGCCTGCAGATTATATTCCTAATTATTAGTATTGCACAACTCTAGGCACCACATCTTCTAACTACACAGTACACATCTCACATAAGCATGATCTACCAATAGAGGTAACAGTAGTCTACAGCTATGCCATGTTACCTGCACGCTCCATGTCAACTTGCTGGGTGGCTCCGGCCTCCATGATGATACATGTTAGTTGTTGTTGTTGCTGTTGGCCCGGAGCCACCTGGCTCAGGAGCAGCTCCTCCGCACTGGTGAGGGGGGGATGGATGGCTACCCCACCACCTGTGGCAAGCTGTTGTCTGCAGATATCAGATGCACGCTGCTGGACATGTCTAATTAAATCACTGCAGTGATGGCATACTTGCTCATATGTCTGGTTATGCATGCCTATGTCATTTACCCTACGGACAAGATCTTGCCACAGTGCAGTCTGCTCATGCTGCTCCTGGCTGGTTCTTGAGAACAGCAGGGCATAGTGCTGAACCAAGCTGGTTGTAATCTGTTCCTCCTCTGCTGGGCTATATGAGGGATTATGATGGTGGGCCATGACCCTGGAAGACAATGAAACAATATGTGTGAGCAAGTCATGTGACACACTTAACATTCTAAAGTACAGATATCAATGAACTGCCATATATAGCAACCTATTGGCTATCAGAGGATACACACTTTTAATACCACATATCAGTGCTCAACCCACAACTGCCTGACAGTGCCTGGCACACTCTATATATCAAACCATGTTTTGCACAGAAACAAAGATAAACCAGTATGTAAGACTATACAACAGTACATGGCACACTGTATGTAACACAATGCACCACCTAGTCACAGGAGGTATATATCAAGCTAATGCATAAAGAAACATGTAATCCATTGCAATGATTGTAAAGTCCAGTTACAGTATTGCCAGTATACCACACTAGTCGTTGATGGCAAACACCTACCTAACATATGGGCACATTCATTAATATAGGTGGCATACTGCTGTACTAGACTATACATGTTGCTAAATACGCACTTATATCCTGTAACACACATATGACCGAGGACATGGTACAGGCATACCCACACACACATCAGACATACATACCAGACACAAAGGTATGGCAACCCAGATGACCTTTACCTGTGTAACATACAGTACTGTCAGTAGTTACAAAACCTTATGCCTGAGGTATGTAATCTGTGAGGACTACGGGGAACACACAAAACAGTGGTTCCAAGAAATGTGGACATACACCATACTGTGCTGTTTAGGCATACAGCTTCAGGTAGTACTACAGTTCATACAGGAGTTGGATTCGCCAGCAGTAACACTCAATAAGTATACATGTACTGTTGTAGCCTACAATGGGACACCCCAGTCGACACCAAGGGAGTATGTCAGACTGTAAGGCATACTGCTTTTTCTGCCTAGAAATAGCATACACATCTTTTGCTGAGATCACAGCTAGGACATATAATACCATGACAGAAACAGTTTTCCACTTAGCTATCACACATATACAGAACTCTGACACATTCACCAACACATTCACCATCACACTCAGTCAACCTCACATAGCAATTATTGTAACAAGTACATGTGGGTGTGTATCGGTTCATAGGTAGGTAATAGGCTATTGGCCCTAGAGCCTATAGATGTCTAGCCATATGCTACCCTGGCCTTTGACACACAGGTAATTTCATTTCACATGGCCCTGTCAAGCAGAGCCACAGAGGCAATTCCCAGGGTGTATTTCCTATCTCCCATACAATCATCAGGATTATTTATGATGACTGCTAATTAGGAGCTTTGTTTGCTATTGATAGGTGGTTTGTTCCAGAGTATGGGATGTCTCAGAGATAGGGATCTATCCCTCCAGCATGTGCTGTTTATTGAGGTGACAAGGTTTAGGTCCCTAGAGCGTGTAGCTTGTAGGGATTGTGATCTGTTTACATGGAGCATGTCCAACAGCTCTGGGTTTGACATAGCTTTGTATGTTAGGTAGAAGTCACCTCTGGGTAGGCGGTATGAGACACAGTCTAGCTGTGGTTTTGTGAGACGGTCTGCATAGGGCATCTGTTTGAGGCTGGTATTACTCTTTGTGAGGTATGTCTGTGTCCTTCCCAGTTGCTGTAGATGTCTTGTGAGGTACATACCACATGGGGCATTGTACTCTATAATGGGTTTTATGTGTGTTGAGTAGAGGGGAACACTGACCTATATTTCCCTGGATGACAGACCTTTTGTGATGACGTGTGCCACATAGACAGATTACATGACTAGTGTGGCACTGTGATTATCAAAGGGGAGACTACTGTCCACTTGTGTCCCATGGTCTCTTATCACACCTTCTGTGTTAAGTAGATTACCACCTATGTGGTAGTTAATGGGTACAGAGTTTTTGCAAGAAGGGATGCCAATGCAGTGTCAACATTGAGCTTGAGTCCATGGCTTTGTCACCAGGCATCTGTTGCAGTAAATATGACCCTGTCTCTCTCTCTCTCTCTCTCTCTCTCTCTATATATATATATATATATATATATATATATATATATATATATATATATATATATATATATATATATATATACACACACACACACACACATACATATAAACATCCATTGGTGTACATATAGATATACATATAGGCACACATACAGTCCACCTTTCATGGTGGGAATATCAATTATGCAAAGGTTGTGAGGTATACAATTATGTCATAATATTGCACAGTGTTGTGCGGAATGCATTGAAGGTGTTCTCAGCCCATGTAGCTTTAGCAGGCCTCACTGGCTGCAACACTGCAAACCTGACGAATCATACCTACAGCGTTAACCACCACATGTCATATACCAGCACTGTATGCTGTCTTGTTTGCCACACACTACAACCTACATAGAAATATGCACATAACAACCTTTAACAACATATATATGTCCACCTTTCACAAACAGTTGCAGTATGTCCCTGCTCTATGCACATGTACAGATGCTAGTATATCTGACACAGACAGATCTCTCCGTATGTGTGTGCCATACACACACAAGGACCACACTGTTGTGTTGGGCCTTGCTGTAACATGAACAGGTGTCACATGTGAGCACACAGTAATATTAGAGGGTATATATATATATATATATATATATATATATATATATATATATATAATATATATATATATATATATATATAGAACTGCAAATGCTAGATTAGCATACTAGCCTGGTACAGCTGTTGCCAATGCTAAGCTACATGTTAATATGACTATCATGCATTTGTTACTCTGTCACATACATGTTTATATAACTGTAGGCGCTACCCCCCCAAACAGACATTGTACACACTACTGTACAGAACACAGGTAACATGGATCAGATTTTTGACATTTAATGTTGAACTACATATGTCACAGTCATATCCCACTGCACACAGCTACACACTGATTTCTCCATAGCAGTAGTTATACAGGGCATCTGTGCATAGATACGTACTGCTGCCACATATGGATGATTCAAACTATGTAGAGTACTCTTCAAAAACATCTACTACACGCCAGTAAATACGTATTGGTTACACACCTTTCCTTTGTATGTGTTTGTATTAGTCAGTTCTGTGTGTTTTGTAATTTTTTTTTATCTTATTTTTTTTCAGTATATTTTTTATTTTTCAATATATATTTTTTTATCTTTTTTTTCAATATATTATTTTATTTTATTTTTATTTTTTATTTTACATTTGTTGACCGGGAGGATCCGACTGGATGCATGTCCATTTTCAGCGGAGGCCCGGGGAGAAAAGCTCCAAAACACAGGTTACAAAACACTTAACTAAACAATGAAGCAAAATATACATTCAAAATAAGAGCATTCTAAGTTATTCTTTCTAATTTATTTTAAATGTAAGAGGGGTAGGATAGTAAGGAGATGTAGAATATTCATGAGTTATAGACAGTTATTACATACTAGAGTGGACTATCCCGGTTTAGGCAATGGCAACCATTGAGCCCAGATGAGTTTTTAGCTTAGCTTTAAATTGACTTAAAGTAGAGATGGATATAATATCATGGGAAGTTTGTTCCAAATTTTACCTGCAGCGTTGGAGAGAAGGAAGTCTCCAGCAGAGTTATTAGTTTTGAGTGTTTGGATTAGGAGGCGGTTGGACGACCTCAATGGTGGGGATTATTACAAAGGGAAGTAGTGCTTTGAGGGAAGGAGCATATTCAGGGTTATATATGATTTTGTGAGTAAGGACTAGTAGGTTGAAAGTAATTAGGTTAGGAAGCTCAGACCAGTTGAGTTGGGCTAAATTGGTACAATGATGGGTCCTATATGGGGACCCAGTAACAAACCTTGCAATATGATTGTAGCATTTAGAGAGTTTGTTCATTACAGTTTTACTTATATTGTGAAAAGGGGGACGAGTACAGGAGTGATGAGAGGAGGTGAGTCTGGGCAATGGCCATTTTAGCTTGGGGAGTCAGGAAGCTTTTTATTTTATATAAAGAGCCTAGCTTTTTGTTAATGGTCTTAATTATTTGGTTTGCGTGTATATCAAATTTTAGTTTGTTGTCTATGGTTACCCCTAGTAATTTTGTCGAGAGGTCAGGAGAAATTATGGTCCCATCCTTAGCTTGGATAGTAAAGTTAATGGGGTAGGACTTTTTTGTTGGAAGAAACAACAACATTTTAGTTTTTTTTGGGTTGAGAATCAGGCGACTGGAGAGCCAGTTTTCTTTTGCTGAAAGTAGACTGGGTTAACAGTTGTAAATCTGAAGGGGTAGTACCAGAGCAGATTAACGTGGAATCATCTGCATATTGTATACAACTGGCATTAGGAGTAACTGTATGCAGGTCATTGATAAAAATGGAAAATAATAGCGGCCCTAGAATAGATCCTTGAGGTACTCCTAATGTATTGGGTAGTAGCTTAGAGAGTTTGGTCTGCCATAAAACTGCTTGTTTTCTGCCAGATAGATAGGAACTAAACCATTGTACAGCAAAGGTGTCAAGACCTAGTGAAGGCAATGTATTGATTAAAAGTTTATGATCCACCATATCAAAGGCCTTTGACAGATCCAGAAATAGTGCTGATGAGAGATTGTTATTATTACGATGGGAGTTTATGGTATTTGAAAAGACAAGGAGGGCTGAGGTGGTACTGTGGAGAGGTCTGAAACCATGTTGGGTATCAGCCAGTAGTTGGTTGACCATTAGGTGTTTCATGAACTGTTTCTGAACACATTTTTCCATTATTTTGCTAAAGGGGAAAGTATGGATATGGGCCTATAGTTAGAAAGATCAGTGGAAGTGCCTCCCTTGTGGAGAGGAATTACATATGATATCTTCCAGATCTCGGGAATTATGGCCTCTGCTAAGGAGCGGTTGATGAGGATTGACACTGGGTAAGCAATTACGTCAGCTGTTTTTTGCAAATATTCAGCTGGGAGTTGGTCGGCTGAGAGTGTGGAGGGTTTTAGTTTTTTAATTAATTTACATATAACGGAAGTTGCAACAGGTTGAAAGGTAAGTAGGGGAATATTTTTTAGTGTTCGAGGGTCAGAGGTATGAAGGCTAGGTGGTAATTGATTAGACAGAGTTTGTATTGTCTCAGTGAAGAAGTGGTTAAAACTATTGGAGACATCGTCAGGGGATTTATCAATGAGTGTGGCAGGGGCAGGGGTAGTAGTGCGACCAGGATGAAGAAGTTGATTTAGTCCAGCCCAGAATTTTTGTGGACAGTTTTGGTGGTCGGTTTGCAATTTACAATAGTATTGTCTTTTATCTAGTAATATTTGCCTTTTATTTTTTCAATATATTTTCTTTTATATATTTTGTTTTTTTTTTCTGTTGCTGTTGTCTGTGTCTCTCTCTCTCTCTCTCCGTACTTGCAATGAAATGATTGCATGTGTGGACAGCAAGTACAGCCTGCTTTTATAGGTATCTGCACATGTGCATGTGATGGCCTCTGCACCAATTGTTGGCCTGGCCACCATTTGGCAATTGCATGCAGCCTGCTGTGTGGTACTTGCAGTACTCACTGTCATAGCAACCCAGTGCTATAAATTGCTAAGTCAGGTAGGCATAGCCCTTTCAGCTTTCCAAAGTGGGGACCATGATTGTTTGCTGTGGACACCGTTGTGAAAGTCAGAAGGTTGGTATACTTCTTGTATCTGATGCTAGGGGTGTAGCCAGTCACTTGAATGTTGTACTCAGACCTGAATGTTGCCACTTCCAGTACACAGTTGTCAGTGTAGAATTGTACTCACCCCTACAAATGCTAACACAAGATACATGGGAGTATGTATTTTCTTTTCTACTTATACAATTAGCTGCCATACATACGCAGTTATTGAGATGTTTTCATTTGGCACATGAACTGTTTGTGAACTGCTATACTGTGGATATTAATGTACTCACTTCTGCACAGTTTGCATTTTTTTTTTTTGTTGACATTAGCACAGGATGCTCATGAAAACTGGACAATTCCAGTACTGAGTATGCCTACCTACATCCTTGCTGGACCTTGAACACACAGGTATTTTGTACAGTTGGGTGGGGATTGTCCTGCTATGATACTGTGTGGGGGTTGTAAAGTGCTGCTGTAGCACTATTTACTGCTAAAATGGCTGGTTCTGTTATCACAGTCATGTAATGCAATTCCACAACAACTGCTGGTAAAGTTCCACAGAACAGGTTTTGTGTTATGGCATTCCTATCTTTCCTTTACATTCACTCATTCTGATGCATGATATATATATTGCAGCAACAACCTGCAGTATATCTACTGTGGCTTAGTAGTACTTCATGCAGTCTAGTGTGTACAAGGTCCGGAGTTCGAGACTGCAGTGGTGTTTTATTTTGCTGCTGAGCAGAACAAGGGCCCTCACATGCAGGGTGACTAAGGCACTTTTAAGCAGTTGTAAGTGGGTTTGTGTGATGCTTAGCAATACTTAGCTAAGCACACAAGTGCACACTCGGGCATACCCGGTAACTACTGCTTAAAAGTGCTTACTCCCGCTAACCCCCGCGCTCATTTCTTTGAAAGAAAAGAAAATGGGGAGATAGGACAGTGGTGAAAAAGGGGCACAAAGAGGGAAAGACAGTAGGGAAAACAGCTAGGGATGTACAGGATGGGTGTAGGGAAGGTCCATAGCTGCCCATTTCTTTAAAAACAACAGCTGTGCATATACTAGTAATTTGGAGGGAAATTTGAAACCTTCCACCCCTGAGAGAGGGGTGAGGACAACAAAGTATGTTTTACTGCCAATTAAATTTCAGTTTATGTGTCCAGCGGACATGTGTGCAAAATGGGCAGCTATGTATGGAGCGTATTTTTTTTGTGGGAGCAGATTGCCCATTTTTTTTTCAGGTGAGAGTGGAATGTGGGGTAGGGGAAGTAGGTATATTTGGGGAGGTAGGTTGGGGAGGTAAACAGACAAGACAAACAAGATGCATACAGGGGCAGAATATGGCACATGAGGTGGGTGTACACCATTGATGGGGAAGGATGTTTGGAATTTGCAAGCCCATGAGCCCACAGATGGCAACAGTGAAACTGAGATCCCCACCCATGGGCAGTAACCACTACACCTTCACAGCCCAGAGGGTGGCTGTGCTGGGGCTGTGTAGGAGGGGCAGGCTCACCCATGAGTCACGCCACTCTTGCCTCGAGCTGGCGTAGAGGATCAGTGACTGAATGCTCGATCTACCTATGCACCACAGCCTGGACCATTCGGAGGGTGATAGGTGGCCCTCTTCTAGCCATGCTTGCATGGGGGGGTGACCCCATCCCCTGCAGCGCTTCCACCCGAAGGTGGCACAGGGCCAATAGAGGAGGAGGTCCCGGGCTGGGCACCGGACCTGCTGGTGCCAGGTGCCATTGCCAGCTGAGGTGGGACAGGTAGGTCCGCTGGGACCGGCCTTCCCATACGTTCTATGTTTAGGAGGATTTAATGACAATAAGGGTCAGTAATAGCCAACAGCATTCCAAATTAGTTGTAACAGCATGCAGTAGTATTCCCATTGACCCAACACACCAGAGTTCAAACAGTTGAACAGCAAGCATAACACATGCATATATAGAACAGCAGTGGACATTCCAACAGCATGCAGGATTGATTGGTGGCAACAGGCCACTAAGATTGTGGTATGTGAACAGGGCACATGCATCAAAGTAAATGCAGATTTTTATAAACCAATAGGACATATGTCCCAACAAATGTTATGAGATTAGACATACCCATTGAGGTGTGGAATTGCATTGTTTATGCACATACAATAGGGCGTAAAAAGATACCTCCATTAACAACTTATATATACTTATAGTTTACACTACATTCCTATTGACTGCAGTTATATATCCCCTACATGTATTATTACACTAGGCAATGTCTGTTAAATTGTGAAATGGGTTTTGCTAGTTCTTTATATACCTGACCTGTATCTGACATACAAACTGTCCAGGATGCAGATGTTACTGCTACGTCTTTATATATTTCATTTATATTTATATATCTGCATATCTGGATGTGTTCAGGTGACATTATCAGGTATATTTTAACAGCCCCCTACATTTCTAGCAGCACACTGACATGTCTAGGGAACACAATAACAAGCTACTCATGTGCCAGATTAACCTGTACATGCCAGCCATGAACCGACAGTTGAGGACTGTATATATGCTTAACAGCTAGTGGCACTCCCTTCATCCACTTTATATGGGCCTACCCATGTGTAGGTTGACTGCGCTTAATACAACAGTACTATTTCTATAATGCAAGGGTACAACGACATATCGAAGAAAGTGACACGGACACACTCCAGGAATTATACCTTTATTAATTACATTACACACTTTTCTAGTGGCTCTCTCATTTATTTGCTATATCAGTGCATGCAGAGGACTTTTATTCAAGACATATTATACCTTTATTAATGGGTTACAACACCTTTTCATGCTGTCTCACTTATTTTATATAACAGGACATGCAGAGAAGTTATTCAAGACTTATTATACCTTTATTAATGGGTTACAACACTCTTTTTCAGGCTCTCTCACTTCTTTTATATAACAAAACATGCAGAATAATTACTAACCTGCCTGGTGGTGCAGCCTTAGCAGCCTATCTGCATAGGCTTGCTGATTCGCAGCACGGACACCTGCAGCTGTGAAGTAAATGAAGGGATATTAAGACATACCTATCCATAATATAGACTACAATAGCAATTCTTACATACTTCATTCCATGGCTACATACTCAGTAGTGGGGCATTTTCCATTTCACGGGCCTCCTGTATCCACTGGTTCAGTCGATCCTCCTTGCGTCTCTTCAGGTCTGAGTAGTGGTGTCTGACCTGCTCACCAGTCCAAGGGACACCTGTGGCACTGGTGAGATCATGTGCTAGATGATTCCAGGCTTCTGCTTTGTACTCAGTGCCTTGAAATTGGCCCCGCAGGAGTCTTGCATCATGATGATGGACGAGGAGCCAAACCATTACTTTTGACTCCTCAATGCCCCACCGTTGCGCTTGAAAATGAGAGCCCTCTCCAACACCGGCCATGCTGACTGCAGATGGGAGCTACAACCAGTTATGGCAATTATTCCCATCTATGGAGCTTAAATATGCCTCATTTCTCACACTTATTTCTGATTGGCCAGTTTTGAAAAATCTCAGATAAAAGCAAACCTGCTTAGCAATGGATAAACTTCCATTGATATATATGAGTGTGTTGGAAGTGCATCCATATGAAAATCTGTCATGGCTTAGTGGTTTAGTACTGTGATTATGTTGTACAGTATCCTGGGTTCAAGGCCTGTCATTGCTTTTTATTTTACTACTGGCCAGACTGGCTAGGAGGTGTGGCTGTGTTTAGCCGACTTTGCTTAACTTTGCCCAACATTGCTTGATGTTGCTCTACGTTGCTCGACGTTGCGCTAGTTAGCGCGGTGCGCAGCTCCGCGCAAACATGTTTTGTTTGCACTAGTTGGTGCGATGCACAGCTCCACACAAAGCCATTGCGCTAGTTAAAGCAGTGCTAAGCTATAAGCAATTATACTTAACTGTGCTTAATACTAGTAAACTTTGCTTAGCAGTGCTTCACATTGCTTAAGATATGTTACCTATGCATTTATCAGTATGCATGACCATTTCACCTTCTTATATATATATATATATATATATATATATATATATATATATATAAAATATCGTTCACTACTACATAGGCCATTTCAATGCATTTTACTAAAATTTAAAAGGTAAATGTCAGGAATTATTTTTATGCACAGATTTCCTACAGAAAATGGGAAGGGGAGTGGTGGGACTCGAACCGGGAATGCCTCCTCTTTGTGCAAAGGCTCTACCACTATGCTATTGCTATTTGGCTTAATTTGCATACAAGTAGTTTATTCTCCTCTTCGATGTCTAAACTGTTAGCTGTAGCTAAGCAATGGGCAAACCCATGCAAACACAGGCAGCTATATTGGGAATAATAAAAAAATGGAAAGTTTTACATTTTAGAATTGTACAGGGATTTAGAATGTGGGGGAGTGTAGTGTTGGGTATGTACACATTTGAGAGGACTTGCTCATTTCAGTTGGCATTTGCAGTTTAGGCACTTGCAGGGGTGTGGATATTTGGACTGCTCGGCAGTCTGACACACCCCCTGCATTCGTGCATGCTCCGTGTTAGCCTTAGAGTTGAGTCAGTGCGCCCTCATGAATATGCATGACATGCTGACGTCATACTCTTAGGCTGCAGTTTCCGTGTAAGACTTATATAGTCTTACACGGAGGATTACTGAATCCCGGCCAATGAAAAGCATGACTGCTGTATGTTGCACTTATCTATGCTGTTTAATAAAGGCCCATGTAGCTCCAAAGTTTATACAGCTCAGATTTCAACCCATCTGGGCCAGGGGCCTTACCATTTGGGAAGGTTCTAACAGCCCATTCAACTTCTTGTTTTATAACTGGAGCAGCGAGGGATTGTTGTCAGGAAGATGAAAGATTAGGCAATTACTGCTCATGGAGAACACAGTCTTCTCATGCCAGATTGTATTCCCACAGTTAGGATTTGAGTATAATTCCTGAAAAGGGGGGTGTTATGGTATCTCATATTTTAATATTCTGAGTGGCCATGTACTTAAACAGTGGTGATAAGACTCTTGAAATAAAAACTTTGTGTCTTCTTTCCTTCAGTTTACATGTTAAAAGTTTACCGGGTTTGTTGCTCATGTCCTAAGACCTAAATTCCACCCTATGTAGATATAGTTGGTCTCTCATTAAGCAGCTGGATAAGGGATGTGTGTTGCTGTTTATATAACTTTAAATGTTTACTGTCTCTAAATCTAATCTTCTTGCCCTTCAGGAAAACAGAATCAACCTGGGAACCTCCAAACACTTGACCTGACCAAGTTCAGCTTTGTTAAGGGCAGATCATGCCTACTAAACCTGGTTGACTTCTTTGAGACAGTCACCAAGGCCATAGATGAGGGGAAGGTGGTTCACACAGCCTACCTTGACCTCACCAAGGCTTTTGACACCATTCCCCACTCGGGAATTATAGAAAAGCTCACCAGCCTGAACATAAACCCCCTACGTCACAAGATGGGTTGCCAACTGGCTTACAGACAGAACTCACATGGTAAAAATAGCAGGCTCCAGGTCTGACTCTAAACCAGTCACAAGTGGTGTCCCACAAAGCTCGGTCCTGGGACCCCTACTGTTCAGCATATACTTCTCAGAAGTACAGGCAAACACAGGAGGACTATGGCTAACCAAGTTTGCTGATGACTGCAAACTGGGAGTCATAATTGACTCTCTAGCTGACATGGACATTCTCCAAAAGAATCTGGTGTCATAGTCATGGTCTCAAGCTAAATGCCAAAAAATGCATAGTCATCCCATTTGGGAAAAACAAAACACCCATGAATTACCACATACGTGGCAGCCCCCTTAACACAGTAATAAGAGATTTGGGGACCCAGGTAGATAGTAATCTCTTCTTTGACAATCATATTGCCAAAGTAGTTAGGAAATCCTTCTATGTAGCCCATCTAATTACTAAAGGGTTCACATCTAGAAATAAAGATGTTATAGTGCCCCTCTACTCGTCACTCATCAGACCCATCATAGAGTACAATGCCCCATTTGGGATGTACCTCACAAGACATTTCCAACAGCTGGAAAGACCACAAAAGTTCCTCACCAAGAGGATTACTGGCCTCAAACATATGTTCTATGCAGGCCAACTGGAAATCCTCCGGCTGTACTCAGTGGCATATTGCTTACTCAGAGGTGATCTCTGCCTGACTTACTAAGCCATGTCTAACTCAGACTTGATGGACATGCTCCACCTAAAGAAATCCAAGTCACTGTGAGCCACTCGCTTTACTGAGCTTACCCTCGCCACAACAATAAATAGAACATGCTGGAGGGATAGATTCCTATCACAGAGACTCCCCATGCTTTGGAACAAAATTCCTAACTACATTAGGCAGAGCCCCACACTAACACTCTTCAAGAGAAACCTTGACGAGTGGATGGGTAACAGAAAATACACTCCTGGGATCACTTCACTGGCTCTTCTTGACAGAGGCTCAATTAATTAATCAATGGGGTGGCGAAAGCTGACACACTCTGGCTAGGCTTATAAATGCCCTCGAGCAGATAGCCTAGTACCTACCTATGAACCTATGAACATGAATTCTTAATTGTTCAATTTCTCGATCTATATCTTTGTGTTTGATCTATTTACAAAAGGACTGAAGGTAAATTTAAATGATTTCCACTGGGTTGTTATGAGTATTCTATTGGGGGGGGGGTGGCATATAAACATTATTCAACCTCCTTTTTAATCTCAGTGGTTAGGTCCAGTCGTCTTAATATTAGAGGGTTCATCCTCCAGAGTTTGCATGCAGGCAGAGAATTCACCCTCAAATTGAACTGCAAGTGCCATATGGTCAGTACAATGAGCATGTATTATATCAGATTATATAACTTTTTGTGTGGTCTGTTGAGATACTGGCCAATAGTCAAGCTAAGTGTCTGAAAATTCTGAGAGGGTAATGAAGGCATAGCCATCTTCCGGTGGATGTTGTAAACACCAAATATGAACTGGACTTTCTGCAGACAATGTTTTATTGCTTATTTTTGAGAGTGTATATGTCGCTCTGTAAATGTGGGTGACCTATCCCTCCCTGAGTCTAGCATTGTATTAAAATATCAGGAGATAAATAATGGAATCCCATTAAGGTCATGTCTATTGATTTTCCACAGAAATTAGGAAAGAAATCAGGATGATCCTGGTTAGGGCCATAAACATATTCTATCCCCATTGGGCTAAATTGAGCACTGATCTTAACCCAGAGCCTTCTACCATCTCTGTCAGCATATTCAGATAGCATTTGCCACCACAGAGAGAGTTTGACTCCAATAAAGACTTTTACTTTAGATTTCTGATTTAAACTGCATATGAGGAGACTCTTGCCAAAACTTGTCAAGAATCTGAGTGTGGTGTTGAGCTATTTTACACTACTGTCAACAAATAATATCTGCCTTAAGATTAGCCAGCCATTAAGATAAAGGGGCTAAGTGAAATACCTGCTCTGATACAGTTTTTAGTTGAATCTAGAAATACCTGCTCTACTACAGTTTTTAGTTGAATCTAGAACAGGATCTGCTGTTAAAAAGGGATAATTAGTAGGGCATGTAAAATATTACAGAATAACTATTAGAATCAATCAGACAAGGTTAGAAAAGACTGGGAAGCAAAAGTGGATAAGCAATTTACAAGGGGGGATCATGGAAGGGCATATGTATGACTCTTAAGTACAAAGCAATGTCTAGAAGGTTTAGAATTTTTGCTTGGGAGTATTTGCATAGGTATTTTTATACCCCAAGCAGACTCCAAAGATTTTTTCCTCAGGTATATGGCAAATGTTTGAGGTGTGATATGGAATAAAGAGGTAACTGGGAACATATGTTTTGGGATTTTAATGAGTTGGCAGGTTTTAAAAATTTCTCTTAAGGTACTATTGAGGTAGATAAGAGTAATTCACTCACTGGAACACCCAGAAAATTAAAACAGAATATTTTAATTAGATAAAAAACACCACAAAAATACTTAACTGAATCATTGCATTTTTCCTACTCTTAGGACTTCTTTAAATACTAAACTAACTAAACCCTAACAAAGTTATACTCTAACAATTCATCACAAACTTGCATATTAAGTAATTATCCTCAATTAATTACATTAATGGAACCTACACACAAAAGTGCATGAACAAATTATCTTACATTGTGAGTAATTATATGACAAATGCATTCCTAATCAACTAAAATTATGAACGATAACTAAACCCCTACTGGAGGATAATGAACTGCATAAAATAATACCAAATAGATATTAGATATAGATGCTAGAAGTCAAAATCTCAAAATACACTCACTCGAAGCACTCCTTAAAATGGAGAACATTGACATTTGTGCTGTAACAAAGACCTGGTTCAAGGCAGCAGAAAGCACCCCTGCACTACCAGGCTATAACTCATTCCACACCTTTTGGCCCCAGAACTTGGACCGAAGTACCAAAAGTGGTTGTGTTTCCATATTCATAAAGGATGCACACACCTCCAGACTGGTAGCCCAACATAACGCATCTGAGATACTTCAGGTGCAGCTAACATTGGGTAAGACAGTGATTCAGGTTGTAGCCTTCTATAGGTCCCCAACCATGTCCCAAGACTCACACTCCATGTTCCTAATCACCCTGGAGAATATTAGGATCCAACCTAACACTCTCATACTGGGTGATTTCAACTACCCCTCCATTAACTGGGAAAACTACTCATGTACCAATACACTTGCCCAACACTTTCTGGAATTCATTAATTCTAATGCCCTGGACTAGCTCATTCTTACCCCCACTAGAGGTAGCAATATCCTTGACCTGGTCATTACTAACATGGGCGACTGTTGCTCTACACCAATAGTCAACTCATCCCTGGTTAGATCTGACCACAAACTAATCACATTGGAAATCTACACCCCCCCCCCCACAAAGGTAACCACCATGAAAAACTTCTCTAAAGCTAACTTTGGACTCCTAAAAACAGATGTGGCTAACTTCACTGCACCCATGCAAATGGAGAATAGTTGCATGACCGCCAAAGCATACACCAATGCACTATATGAACACGTACACAAATGCATGGATCTCGCCATACCCAATAGAACCAAGATGCTCTCCTCAAAAAAAGAAAGTCAATCTGGTGGTCCCCTGCCATAAACAAACTTTACAACAGAAGGAGGAAACTGATGCAGAATAAAGTGAAGTCCCAAGACTGGAAAAACTCCCTTATCAGCCTCAACAAAAGGTTGAGATCCTTCATCAAATCCTCTAAAGTTAGCTATGAAAACAGAATTGCAGCAGATAGTAAAGACAACCACAAGACTTTCTATAGTTATGTAAAGAATCTCCACGGCAATACCCAGATTTGCTCTGAGCTACTGCACAATGGTATCTCCTACACCAAGCCAACAGATATTGCCAATATACTGGCCGACAGATTCAGTAAAAACTTTACCCCCCCAAAGGACCAATCACAATACCAGTAGATTGCCAGGCACCCAGTATTACTGCTGAACAGGTTAAAACAGCACTGTCCAAGGCCAAGAATACAGCTTCTGTGGGACCTGACAATATACCCGGCTGTGTTCTACATGAACTACAGAGTGAACTGGCACCTTACCTGTGTGCCCTGTTCAATCACAGCCTCATCTCAGACTTTGTCCCTACCAAATGGCACACTGCTACAGTCATCCCTCTCCACAAGGGAGGAGTGACTATAGACCCACAGGAACTATCGCCCCATTAGCCTGATGAGTCTGATATCTAAAGCTATGGAATGCATTATCATGGACCTAATAAACAAGGATATATGGAATCTCCAAACTTTGGATCCTACACAGTTTGGTTTTGTGAAGGGTAGATCATGCCTGCTCAACTTGTTCGACTTCTTTGAGTCAGTCACCAGAGCTGTGGATGAAGGCAAGGTGGTTCATACAGCCTACCTTGATCTGGCCAAGGCCTTTGATACCATTCCCCACTCAGGAATCAAAGAAAAACTCACTGAGCTAGGCATCAACCCCTATATCACAAGGTGGGTTGCAAACTGGCTCACAGATAGAACCCACAGTGTGAATGTAGCTGACTCCAAGTCAGACTGTAAACTAGTCATGAGTGGAGTCCCACAGGGTTCGGTCCTGGGTCGTCTCCTATTTGGTATCCTCTTCTCTGAAGTCCTGGCCAACATAAAGGGACTCTGCCTGACAAAGTTTGCAGACAATTGCAAGTTGGGAGCTATTATTAACTCCCCAAGTGATGCTGACATCCTACAGAAAGGCCTCAATGAGACCAATGACTGGTGCCAGAACCATGGCCTTTAGCTCAATGGCAAAAAATGTGTCATCATCCCCACTGGGAAAAAACCCGGTTCCCTTGAATTATCACATCAATGGTAGTTCAATGAACATAGAAGGCATTATAAGAGATCCAGAAACACAGGTTAACAGCAACCTCTCTTTTGACCACCACATTGCCACTGTGGTCAGAAAGTCCTTCTATGTGGCACATCTCATTACTAAGGATTTTCATCCGGGAAGAAAAATGTCACTGTCTCCCTCTACTCTTCCCTCATTAGATCAATCATCGAGTACAATGCCCCATTTGGCATGTACCTCACTAGACACCTGCAACAACTGGAGAGGCCGCAAAAGTACCTCACAAAGAGGATCTTAGGCCATAAACACTTGTCCTATATGGACAGACTAAAAAAACTCCAACTATTCTCTGTCTCATATCGCCTTCTTAGAAGTGATCGCTGCTTGACTTACAAAGCCATGTCCGACCCAGCTCTGTTAGAAATGCTACATCTAAAGAAATCCCAATCCTGCCACACCACATGCCCCAGAGACCTCAACCTCATTACCACAATCAACAGAACATGCTGGAGGGACAGTTTCATAACCCAGTGACTGCCCATGCTATGGAACAGACTTCCCATACATGTAAGCAGAGCACCTCACTGGCCCTCTTCAAGACAAATCTTGATGAGTGGATGGGAAATAGAAATTTCACCCCGGGGATCACTCCAGTGGCTCTACTCGACAGAGGCAACAGAAACTAAGGTCGTGTGGCACGATGCCAGGGTAATCCTATGGCCTAGGCTTGTAAAGGCTCCAGGGCCATTAGTCTAGTACACACCTATGATCCTATGAACCTATACATAAGATATCCAGAATGACTCTATCAAATTCATTAGTTATATAAATCTTTAAAAACTGACGAAGTACAAAAATATTTCAAAATTATATAGATAATTCTTGTCATATGTCCAACCTAAAATTCTCAAACACAAACAATGGATTTTCAATAAAATAAAATACACACATTCTTTAAAAATATTAAAACATTATATAAATAGTTGTACTATACTACCACCTAGTTTTAAAACCCAAAAAACACAGTTTCAAAAAATCATTATAGATAAAATATCTAGCATAAAAGGAACTACACAAACACTGTAATTATTAAATCTGACACAAATCCTGTGGACCTAAACAATCTTTTTGTTAATGCTCATATAGTAACACTTTTTATATATACTCTGTATGTGTCAATGTTCAGATAATACATCAAATCAAAACAAATTATAACTTAGATGATCTATGTTTTAAAACAGGGGCCAGGCAAACATTTTCATTCAAGCCTGGGGATCTGTTAGCTTCCAAAAACAAAGAAAGAGAACAAACTGCAGGAAAACAAAGAAGAAGTGAAGACTTCAGAGATAAGCTGTACAGGCATCATTTTCAAATCTAGGTGCTTAGGATTTCCCTCTCTCTTCCCCCTTGGCTGACCTGGTATGACTCAGTTTGAACTCTACAGTTCTCTACAAAACGGAGTCTACAGGACTGCAATTGGTCACCATAACAAAATCAGTTTCTCTCAGCATTTAAGCAGATTAAACTCTACAGTTCCCGACAAAACGGAGTCTACAGGACTGCAATTGGTCACCATAACAAAATCAGTTTCTCTCAGCATTTAAGCAGACTAGGTTGCACACAAAAAGCATTTGTTAAGCTTTCACTTACAGTGCTGTGTAATTAAGCAGGTCACCATTTTGGTCAGCCATAGGGCTCTTTTTTCTACTTGAGTGTTTGCCTCCTTCCCCTGTAACTTAAGTAAACTGACTCTTACATTAAGAACTATAATACTTGCCTAATAGCTTTATGACACCTTAGGAAACCGGTTGTATATATTGCTACATGTATAAGTTTTCCAACTTATTACGTTGGGAAGACTATCAGAAAACTTAGACTACGGATATTGAATCATGTAAGGGATATTAAAAGCGAGAAATCAGTGAGTTCATTATACCTTCATAGCCAGAAGTGTATTAATTTTAAAAAATTCCTATTTTTGGTGATTGACAGAGTTCCTAATAATACAAAAGGAGGTGAGGAAAAGACCTTATTGGAAGCAAAAGAATGCCTGTGGCAACTAAGATTGGATGCTTCCAATTCACCAGAAATTAATGAGCATATTTCTATTTCTAGTATAATAAAGTACAAATCACAGTGTATTTAATGAATTTCATAAGGGGCCATTATTTTATACATTGTATACATTTTTATAGTAATTTATTAATTACTTATTACAGGTTTCACATTATTACATGCTATGTAAATATGGTTATTTAAATATTAGTGTTTAATATTTATATGTATATATTTAATACTACTACAGGTTATTTAATCCATTTCTTTTTAACTAGGCATTTACATACACAATTGACTTATGCTTCTCATTGGTTTTAATGAAAGAGCATTGTGTGTGCGTTTTTTACTATTTAAGAAAGCCTTTTTTTAATTAAAATGTACTTTGATGATGCCCAGTATGGAGAGTGGGTGAAAGCGCTTAGTACGAATCATTTTATTGTTTTTATTTTATTTTGTTCAATAAACGAGACCTTTCACGTAACTGGCCGGCTCTTTGTTTTACTATGTTTTGCAGGATAGTTGAGCAGTGTTGCAGTCAGCCCACTACATGTCATGGACATGTCAGACAGCACATGACATTGTGTGACATTCATAGCAAGGGTATAATCCACAAGGGTGTATCCTGTGGGCCGGTCATACTCCAGCTCCAACACATTTAGAGTGTGTGCACACATATGCTCTCTGTACAGTACTGTTCGTATTCCCAACATGTGTAATGCTGATATGTAGTACCTGTCCCTACAGTGGAACACACCTCTACCATTGTATTCACTCTTGTCCACACATCTGGCAATGATAGTTTATAATATTTAGTGTAGGTGTTTCATATAGTCTTCAATTGTTTCACATGGGTAAACACTGTGATGCATTGCAGGTCTGACCAGTGTCCATTAACAGGACCACTATACATTATGTGTATGTGTGTTATGGCAGATAGCATGCAATTAATATGTTCCATGCATTATCAAGCCTGGTAAATAATAACAATCTCACCTGACACAGGCTGCTGTTGCTGCAAAATGCCAGAGGTACCTAAACAGGAGTGTCACAGCAGTAAGATCATTATCTACACCTGTGTGATAGCTACATGGAGCAATGTCCATGTTAGCACATAAGCCAGTATAATACACTATACTATAGAGTATGAACATCTGTGCATACATAGAGTAGCAGACTATAGTATGTGACATGTGTGCATACATGCCTTGCATATGATGTTATATTACATATTGTACAGTAACACATGTAATTATGTGAAATATAGTTGTGTTATATGTGCAGTAGTGACTTACCAGGCAACTCCAGGCTCAGTGGTTGGGAGACACCCACCTCCACAATACCAGCTAAAGCTTGTGGATAGAGGTCTGCAGGTGTCCCCAGGTTGGCCAGTAGCTCCTTGGTATGTGTGAGTGGGGGCTGGGTGAGTGGCCCTCCACCTGTTGCACCTTGTTTCCTGGTGATTGCATTAGCATGCTGTTTTGCCCATCTTATGAGGTCAGTGTAGTGTCGGCGCACCTGCTGATAGGTATGATTGTGACTGCCAACATCATTTACCCTCCTGCAGAGTTCTTCCTACAGGGCATCCCGCTGCTGTGCATCCTGTGGCACATGGCTGAAGAGTGTTGTATGGTTGTCGAGGAGGTATGGGACGAGGACCTCATCCTCCAAGCGGCTGTACACAGGCAGTCTGCTACGTGGCATACCTGGAAGACATAATGATGGAGACAGGTCAAAGTAACTCACAGAGAAGTACGGCAGTACAGCTGAGCATACATGTGTATCACATTTATTAAGATTACAAATACATCTTTGCAAATCTACATGACACTAACACTACTGACATGTATAAGTCACACACATTTGGCACTTACTGGTGATGTGATGTTATCACCATATATGTGTGTGTCATGTGATGACATTGCTCATACTCCATGTGGATGTTGTCTTAACGTGGGCATGTCTGTTTGCCTGTACTGGTGTCTTTACCTATTAGCACATGCCTGCATGTATTCACATTAATGCAATTGACCTTAATGCTGTGTATATGTCCCATATATAGTCATACAAAGCCATTAGGGATATGACTTGTGACCCTGCAGACTTGCAAGCATGTATGTGTTTTGCCATATACATCTACATGGCACTGTACAGCTGTGTAGCATCCTGCCATGTATTGCCTGTGTTGTACATGTGTAACACATGAGACAATAGCTAGACGGATGGTATTTGCAGGATTGGATATCAACTATAGCATGTATGGTCATAGTGATCTAGTAGGCTATATTCCCTGGGCCATTTATGAGCCTAAGCAGACAGGTTACCTAGCTGTAGGCAACAGACAGGTATGTTTCAGTGGCCAGTTCAAGCAGTGCCACAGAACTGATCCACAGGGTTACTGATATATTTGGCATGCGGTCATCACATCATTTCACAGAGAGGGGCGATTTGCAGCTTCACTGGACAGGGATGCATAGTATGGCAAGAGTATGTTAAGTGTATGGGACAGAGATCTGTCAGGCATGTTGTGATCCTTGTACTAGAAAGGTGGATGTCCATGAAGTATGTGTTTATTTGGAATCAGGACATGTTAAGTGTAGCATGTCCAACACCTCTGAGCTGGACATGGCTTTATTCAGGGTAGGCTGCATGCTACATAGTGCAGCTAGGGTTTGGGAAGGGCAGTGTAGGCCGTCTACACATGGGCAATAACCCTTAAAGGAAATATGTGATCTATTATGGGTCACATGGGTGTTGAGTATGGCTGAGCAATTATCTCTATATTCCTGGATGGCACCCTGTCATGATTAGGGGTGCCACATACAACTACCTGTCTGGTGTGGTGAAGTAACTATCAAAGGAAAGAGTACTGTCTAGCTGCATCCCCTACATACAGTTGCTATTATGTTGACCGCTGCCTAGGTGGTAGTTCATGGGTACAGTGTTTGTAACATAAAGGATGACAATGCAATACTTAGCTGTCAGATTGTGTCCATACGTCACACACCACACATCTGACACATTAAGGCCCTTCTGTATGTTGAATGCAGCACACATTGAGGTGACTATTGCTCCTAGTTCATAGTCATTTGTAAACATCAATAGGCTGATGCCTTCTGTGGTAGTCTGTGTGGTATAGATAGCAAAGAGGGGGAGTACCAGGAATGAACCCTGTATTACTGTGGCTGGCACTGGTTTGATGTGCATGTATCAGTCAGACACCTTCTGTAGTGTTGGTTCTGCCAGCAGTCCAGTTGCCAACCACTCCTGTGACATAGGAATATACACCTAGTTTACTGAGTGTAGCTGGAACACAGTATGGGTAATGATGTCCTATGACCTGGCAAGGTCATGATATGTAGTGTGAATCAACCATACTGTCATCTACATCTGTACCGAGTACATCAAATATGTTGATCACGGTTCATGGCCTTACAGATTAGACTCAGCAGGGTGGTTGTGCACTATTTCTCATTATCAATGGTGTCTCCCCCTTTGTGGGGTGTGATAACTGTTGCTGTGCACCATTCGATGTGTACACAGCCTGACATGGAGTTATGATTGAGCATGCTGTGTATGTGGATAGCTGAATGTTCTTATATTTGTGTAGGATACACCCTGGGATGTTGACAGGTCCCATGAAAGCTGTATGTATGGCTTTAGAGAGTGCAGCTTGTACCTGCATAGTCGTTATTACAGGGGTCCTGTAGTGTACATGTATATATTACTAAGTGTACCTGTTGGGGGGGTGGGAGTGGGTTTAGGTTCTCCAAGACCCTATCTGGATGAACAGGTGCTATTTCTGTAGGTGTAGTAATTCCCATGCCATAGTGCTGTGCAGCACGGCAAGTCTTGTCATTGCCATTATGATTACGATTAATGACACAGCTATAGAATGTTCCGTGCTTGGCCTCATAATATGTGGCTGATTAGTTTCACAGTAGCTTTGTGTGGTTTTATATGGTGTATCTGCATCTTACTGAGGCTGACCAGGGATCACCTACTCTCATGTGTGTTCACTCTTGCAACAGTTACTACCTTCTGTGGTACAGTTTAAACATGGTACCACCAGTTTGTCTTCTTGTTTGTGTTGGGTTGAATCCTGGTTCAGTTTCAATGGCACAATCACTGCACATATGTGACTGCTTATGGTTTATATCTGTAGGATTCATAGTTTCATAGTATAGTACTAGGCTATCTGCCCTGGGGCATTTGTAATCCTAGCCATAGTGATGTGGCTTTTGCCACCCCATGAAATGGTACAAAAATGTACAGAATAAATCTAGAATACTGTGCCTCTGTCTAGTAGTGACACAATGAAGGTCCCCTTATATAATAGAATTAGTTTTTTGTGCCCCTGTCTAGCAGTAACACAGATGTGACCGCTGGGGTAAACCTTCGATCTCCCATCCACTCATCAAGATTTCTCTTGAAGAGAGTCAGTGAGGGGCTCTGCCTAATACAAACTGGGTTCCTATTCCAAAGCATGGGAAGCCTCTGGGTTATGAATCTATCCCTCCAGCATGTCCTATTCATACTTGTGCTGAGGTTTAAGTCTTTAGCTTTCGTGGTCCTGATGGATTTGGATTTTTTGAGGTGGAGCATGTCCATCAAATCCTGATTGGACGTGGCCTTGTACATCAGGCAGAGATCACCCCTGAGCAGGCGGTATGCCACTGAATAGAGCTGAAGTTTCTTTAGTCTGGCGGAATAAGACATATGTTGGAGACCCTTGATCCTTTTGGTGAGGTACTTCTGTGGTCTCTCCAGCTGTTGTAAGTGCCGGGTGAGGTACATAAAAAATGGGGCATTGTACTCAATCATGGGTCTGATGAGGGAGGAATATAGGGGTACAATGACGTCCTTGGATCTGGATGTGAATCTCTTCATGATGAGGTGTGCAAGGTAGAATGTTTTTCTAACCACTTTGGCAACGTGGGTGTCAAATGAGAGGTCGCTGTCTACTTGGGTCCCTAGGTTTCTGATTACTTTTTCCGTACTCAGTGGGTTGCTGTCTATGTGATAATTTGTGGATACTTTGTTTTTTCCAAAAGGGATGACTATACATTTTTTGGCATTTAGTTTAAGGCCGTGACTACGGCACCAGTTGTCCGTTTCAGTGAGGCCTTTTTGTAGCATGTGTGTGTCTGCTGGTGTATCGACTATGGCTCCTAGTTTACAGTCATCTGCGAACTTTGTCAGCCACAGCCCTCCCATGTTTGCTTTAACATCTGAGAAATAAATGCCGAACAAGAGGGGTCCCAGGACAGATCCCTGTGGGACACCACTTGTGACTGGCTTTGAGTCTGACATTGCTCCAGCGATTTTAACTTTATGGGTTCTGTCCTTTAGCCAGTTTGCAATCCATCTAGTGACATAGGGGTTTACTTTTAAGCTGTTTAGCTTATCTATGATGCCTGAGTGGGGTATTGTATCGAAGGCTTTAGCCAAGTCCAGGTATGCTGTATGGACTGCTTTGCCCTCATCAATGGCTCTAGTGACTGTTTCGAAAAAGCCAACCAAATTTAAAAGGCAGGATCTGCCCTTCACAAAGCCGAACTGGGTGGGGTCAAGTCTGTAGGTCCCCTATGTCTCTGTTTATGAGTTCCATAATGATTCTTTCCATAGCTTTGCAGACCAGGCTAGTTAAGCTTATGGGGCGGTAGTTTCCAGGGTCTGTAGAGGCACCCCCCTTGTGGAGTGGGACCACTGTTGCTGTACTCCAGTGTACAGGTACATATCCCGAAGTAAGGCTAAGGTTAAATAGCATTTTTATGTGTGGGTTTAGCTCCTCTTGGAGTTCACGTAACACGCACCCCGGGATACTGTCAGGTCCCATTGATGCTGTGTTTTTTGCTTTGTTTAGGGCAGTTCTCACTTGGACATCTGAGATGACAGGGAGATTACATTCAGCTGGGATAAGTATTTCTTCTTTTGGGGGTGAAGGAGGTGAGAAATTTGCACTGAACCTGTCAGCCAGAATGTTAGCAATATCTGTGGGTTCAGTGCATTTTTTGTTGTTGTGAACCAACTCTGAGCATATCTGAGGGTTTCTGCCCAGGTTTCTAACATAGCTGAAGAAGGCTTTGTGGTTATATTTAGTGTCCTTAGCGATTTTTCTCTCAAAGTTTGCCTTGGATGTTTTTATGAGAGAACGTAGTTTTCTGCTAATGTTGATCAGAGATGTCTTCCCTTCATGGGATTTCGCTCTGACGTGCAGTAGCTTTCTTCTTTTGTTATACAATTTGTTTATGGCTGAGGTCCACCAGACAGGATGCTTACATTTGGTGGAGAGGGACTTGGATTTGTTTGGGATTGCATGATCCATGCATTCTTGGATATGTCCATAGAAAGCATTTGTGAAGGATTCGGCATTGCGGGATGTGGTATCCACTGGCACAGTGGGCTTAAAGGATACCATCTCCTTCTTAAGAAGAGTGAAGTCTGCTTTTGAGAAGTTTTTCACTGTGGTCTTTTGTGCTGGGGTGGAGGTGGGATATGTATATCCAGGGTGATTAGTTTGTGGTCAGATCTCACTAGTGAGGGGTATACTTCCGGTGTGGAGCATTTTGTCCCCATGTTTGTGATGATCAGGTCTAGTATATTATCTCCCTAGTGGGAGAGGTGACTAGTTGTTCCAGTGCATTTGAATTTATGAATTCCAGGAACCTTTGGGCTAGGGTATTAGGGCTAGAATAATGTACCCAATCTATGTTTGGGTAGTTGAAGTCTCCCAGTATGATGGTATTTTGTGATACATTCATATCCTCCAATGTCTTCAGGAAGGCTGAGTGGGGTTCTTGAGGTTGGGAGGGTGGTCTGTAACATGCTACCAGTTGTATAGCAGTTTTTCCTATGGTTAGTTGCACCTGTATGGTCTCTGTTGTTTCATGTGTTGCTACTAACCTGGAGGCGTGGGTGTCCTTTATGAATATGGTCACTCCCCCTCCCTTTGTGGTTCGGCCCGGGTTTTGGGGCCGAAAAGCATGATACAAGGTATAGCCTGGTAATGCTGGGGTGCTCTCAGGAGCCTTGAACCAGGTTTCAGTTACTGCGCAGACGTCGATGTTCTCCATGCTGAGGAGTGCATCAAGTGCCTGCATCTTGAGATTTAGACTTCTGGCGTTGAGCAGCATTACCCTTAGTTTTTTTCCATTTTTGTTTTCTAAGGAGGTGGGTTTGTCTTTTGAGCCTTGCCTAAAAAAGGCACTATGGGGGTGGCAAGAGCCTTAGCCAATATCCGGAAGCCCAGTGGTGACAGGTGTAAGCCATCCCTTGCGAAGCAGCGTGGCTTGTCCAACATATCATCCCAGGCAGACAGACATTGGATCCCCTTAGAATGACACCAGTACTCGAGCCAATTGTTAAAGCTGATTCAGCATTTGCATATGCATTGTCCATCTGCATGGGTGCCATGACAGTCACCACTCTGCTCTTAGGAAACATAACATTGGCATGGGAGACTAACTATGTGTAGCATACTATTAGCCCTGTTTGTGTGACTACTGTGATCCAGGTCAGTGGGGTCAATGGAATCCAACATGCATTGAGCGCAGGTGTTGGTACATGAGGAGTCTTCCCAGTTCATAATGGATTAGTTGAGAGTAGCCATTATTATGGTTCTGTTTCAGACCTAATCTTCCCCATTACGGCACATTATAACAGTTGGGAAATTCATGGCCTGGTGGGTGATCTATCTCACTGTGCAATTTGAATTCCACTTTGGCACAAAGGTAGTTGTTCAGCATAATGCATCTGAAGTTATGCAAGTGCAACTAGCGTGGGGGTGTACTGGTGGGTGATCTGTCGCAAGGTGCAATTTGAAATCTGCTTTGGCACAAAGGTAGTTGCTCAGCATAATGCATCTGAAGTTATGCAAGTGCAACTAGTGTGTGGGGTGTACATATCCTTCAGGAATATGGACACACCTGCTGACCATGTGTTCCAGTAAAGGATAATGGGCAAGAGGTGAGGTATGTGTTATAACATGGTCATGCAGGTCTGCTCTCTGGAGTGTTGAAACATGTCTCAGCCACTGCACAGATATGTTTTCCATGTTAGGGATTGACATATGTGTGTCTGTATAATGTTTCTGACATGTACCATTGTGTAGCGAGACCTGCAGTTTATTGCTTGGCTGTCCCTGTAACAGCAGTGGACCTTCACTTGAACTGTGCATGATGAAGGCACTATAGGGGAAGCATGAGCCCTAGGCAGTATCCAGATTCCCAGGGGTGACAGGTGCAGGCCCTATCTGGCAAAGCATCATGGTCTGTCAACCATGTTATCCCAGGCAGACAGATACTGGATACCCTTTGACTTGCACCACTACACTTGACAATTGTGGAATACAATCCTTTTGTCCCTGTACTGCAGTATCATTCCGGCCAATGGCAGAATGCTACCCAGGCCTTGGGACATACCTGTATGGGCTACAAGACCTGACAGTTCCTACATGTGTTTCCATGCAGTCCAGGCTACTGCATCACATGTCCTGCACAACAACATGGAATATGCCAGAGCCATGTGTATAGTTCAAAAGGTGGTCTGAGTGTATGGGTATGTGGCTAATCATGGCAGACAGGCAGCTGACAGTATGTATGCCCTCTTATAGGTTGGTGTGTAACATAGTGCTAGAGTTGTATTTACAAATGAGTACTGTTGGGCATGTTTCCACTCACATGTTCTGAGGTGTGACACAATTATGCAAACTATGTCATACAGTTTGTGTGTTTCAGTGTCTGTCTCTTCCTGCTTGGGGGTCACTTGTTTGGCCAGATACTTAGAAGTGTCTGTGAATGTATGTGATTTCTGGTAGTGTGTGTGGGTGTCCTTACTGTGTTCTGGTAAGGGTATGTGCTGGTTGTATTGATGAGCTGCATGTGTTAACCTACACCTCATGACTGTCCAGTCAAGTCATGGCTGTAGACTGGGCTGCCTTCCAGCTTACCCCTGTAGCTGCATCCCAAACAATGTGTGGGGCATGATGTTAGGTGGGTTTGGCAGTGTACATGGCATAGAGATTACATTCCCCCAAGATGGCCACATACACAAAGCTGACATTAGTAAACACCAGTAGCTGACTAGTGGACATGCCTGTATGAGCATTCAGTACTACAAGTACCAAGTACTGTATTTAGTTTACATATTGCTTATGAAGATATTTTAGACAGTGATGCTCACATGTAAATATTTGTGTTATGGACATGACAACTCTGACTATTACGGAAACATTGTAGCTACCTTTAGCAGCAATCCTCCTCTGAGGAGCACATCACATCCTGTTAGTTGATTACAGATGATGCAAGTGTCTACAGGTCTGTTTCCTTCTCTGGGTATATACTTACATATCCACCAGGACCATGAGCTCTGTTGGGCACAGACACCCACTCTCCAAACAGAGTCATGTATCAATAGACTCTGATGCCACTATCAACATGATCAGGATATAATCAGATAGTGTGAGCCATCACCTATGAAGTGGCTATTACACATGGGCAGCTGTCTCCTACATCTTACACTCCTACTGCAGATGTTACACTGGAGTTAAAGATGATATGCAACCTGTTTCATTACCAGTGCTGTGCACTAGCTTACATACAGTATGTGCAAGCAGCTGTTAGGTTGCCAATGAGAGGTTGGGCTACACAAACCTGTTAGTTCAACCAGTTTGTCTCTACTCTCAATATCCATTCTATGTAGGTGTGCACATAGCCATTTGGCCCAGCCCTGTAACAAGGGTTACTACACATTTGCACAACATGTAAACATGCACAGCTATTATTAATTGCAAATGATACTAGAGAGGACCAGCCCTGTAACAAGGGTCACTACACATTTGCATAACATGTACACATGCACAGCTGTTATTGCTTGCAAATGGTACTACAGAGGACCAACCCTGTAACAAGGGTCACTACACATTTGCATAACACGTACACATGCACAGCTCTTATTGCTTGCAAACAATACTAGGGAGGTCCAGCCATTACACATTTGCATAACATGTACACATGCACAGCTGTTATTGCTTGCAAATGATACTAGAGAGGACCAGCCCTATAACAAGGGTCACTACACATTTGCATAACATGTACACATGCACAGCTGTTATTGCTTGCAAACGATACTAGAGAGGTCCAGCCTTGTAACAAGGGTCACTACACATTTGCATAACATGTACACATGTACAGCTGTTATTGCTTTCAAACGATACTAGAGAGGACCAGCCCTGTAACAAGGGTCACTACACATTTGCATAACATGTACACATGCACAGCTGTTATTGCTTGGAAAAGATACTAGAGAGGACCAACCCTGTAACAAGGGTCACTACACATTTGCATAACATGTACACATGCACAGCTCTTATTGCTTGCAAATGATACTAGAGAGGTCCAGCCCTGTAACAAGGGTCACTACACATTTGCATGACATGTACACATGCACAGCTGCTATTGCTTGCAAACAATACTAGAGAGGTCCATCCCTGTAACAAGGGTCACTACACATTTGCATAACATGTACACATGTACAGCTGTTATTGCTTGCAAATGATACTAGAGAGAACCAGCCCTGTAACAAGGGTCACTACACATTTGCATAACATGAACACATGCACAGCTCTTATTGCTTGCAAACGATACTAGAGAGGACCATCCCTGTAACAAGGATCACTACACATTTGCATAACATGTACACATGTACAGCTGTTATTGCTTGCAAATGATACTAGAGAGGTCCAGTCCTGTAACAAGGGTCACTACACATTTGCATAACATGTACACATGCACAGCTGTTATTGCTTGCAAATGATACTAGAGAGGTGGATATTGCATGTGTTATGTGCATGTATAGTTACCTGGCTCTTCCAATTATCTTTGCTATCATGCTGCTAAACTTCAGATGAACACAAATGATATTAAGCTGTTATTGCTTGCAAACGATATTAGAGAGGTCCAGCCCTGTAAGAAGGGTCACTACACATTTGCATAACATGTACACATGCACAGCTGTTATTGCTTGCAAAAGGGAGGGTAGCCTAATGGTTAAGGTGTTTGCCTTACAAACACAAAGTGCAGGGTTTCTGTCTCACAAGGGATAATTGGCTAGGCTTAAAATGGCTCGCAAGGGCAGTCAGCCTAGTACTAATCTATGAACCTATGAACCTATATGTATCCTGTTACTGAGTAGTATAATTGCCAATAGACATAACTACTGTTTGCATAACATAACAGAACTGCTATGTAGAACAGAATACAGATCTGCCTAAAATACTGTACATTACACAGTTATTGGCACAATATCCCACAATGCACATCATATTTGCATGGTAAGCCCACCTTTAATATATTCATAAACCAACCAAAAACTGGAACTGGAAGTGAAGCAAAAGAACCTCTTCCAAAATTGGTTTTAAACGTTTTAATCCACAGTAAAACACAGTAAGCCACGTAAAAAAATACACAATGAACGCCTTCTCACTCAGCGTTTTCGTCACTACTGGACTTCATCAGATGCTTCAGCCATGTTTGTTGTGAGTCTCAGTGCATTTAACCAGCGAGAACCAATCACAACGTCACGTTGTGATTGGTTCTCGTAGTTGCGTGGTAGCGTACTGAGACTCACAACAAACATGGCTGAAGCATCTGATGAAGTCCAGTAGTGACGAAAACGCTGAGTGAGAAGGCGTTCATTGTGTATTTTTTTGCGTGGCTTACTGTGTTTTACTATGGATTAAAACGTTTAAAACCAATTTTGGAAGAGGTTCTTTTGCTTCACTTCCAGTTCCAGTTTTTGGTTGGTTGGTGATTTGTGGTGGTTGGCAGACACCGGTTTGGCGTATTTTTCTTGGTTTAATATATTCATCTTACTTATACACCCATACATATGTCGATTGTTACAATATTTTGACATATACTATCCCCTGTTATAGCACATACTTGTTGGACCAATCCTGACACTGACAGTGGCTGGAAGTGAATTGGTGGGTTCCAAGTCCATATCATCCCTTGTGGTGTATGCAGAGTTTGCCATGTGACCTACAGCAGTACACAAATAGAATACTATAAGCATTACTACTGCTCAACAATACATCGCTACAACATAGCTCTTTCCACTATATGCATTGATTACACTGTAATTCTTGCAGTACAAGTACTACATACACAGACATACTACATGTTATACATATCTTCTTAGTAATCGGAGGTGTTATTGACTAGTATAATACTCATTTTCAGTTCATCTTTCAGTGTTCTGTAGTGTTCTACAGGTAGATACAGATGGTTTGAATGTGTGACAAGGCAACCTTTTATAGTTACAGATCAGTAACATGTGCTATCCCGATAACCAATTGGTGTTCCTAAATATCTAATTACATGCCCATTAGCTGTGCTGCTACTGCCTTAGCCAATACCATGGCTACAGTGGAGTATAATTCAGTACTCCACTTGGGCGTTGTCCCTTTGCCTTACTTGTGAGGAAGACAGAGTGGAAGTGTTGTTTGGAATCTATTGCAACAGCTGTATGGAGTTGAACAGTAATATATTGTGTGTAATGTCTAGAGTATTTGGTCTAAATGTGAGCACTGCTGTTACATTTCTGAACATTGTTACTTGTGCAGGGTTTGTCTGTACCTAATACTTCTGCATATGTTTCAGTCTGGCAAGGTTGTTTGAACAGCTCAAGGCTGCATAGCTATGCATATAATGTTAGGGGGTTTACAGTGTGCTTACCAGACATACTTAGTTTGGTGTTACTGTGTATCATAATGTGCTGATAATCAGTACTTGGTAACACTTCCTGGTGTATGAACCTTTCAACCCTCTGAAATGGGATTAGTTCATACAACCCCTGTTACATCAGCAGCTGTTCAATTGTATAACGGCAGCTATTTCACATAGGGCCATGTTAGTGTGTCTGTGTCCAGGTATGTTAAGGTTTCAGCAGATGTTGTACAGTAGTTGAATAATTGGTTATGGTATGACAGTATGTACTGATGTAATTATTTTGGTTGTGGGGTAGATGTTGATGGGTGTACATATCACATGCAGGTGTGTAGGAACCCCTTTTATACAATATCGATATGTGTGTTGTTGTTCTTTACCTATGTGAACACCTATCCCTTAGTGGTCTAATACTATGCTAATTGCAGGCTGATTCATTAAGGCACTATTAAATGCATCCAGTAAAGCATGCAGGTACTTTTAGTCCTTGAATCCTTTTGACAATACATCGGAATGTAATAAAGTTTTGCAAAATGAAAGCTGTCTGTGTATTCTGTTATGGATATTTGTAGTCATTGCAGTTGTGTTGGTGACTGTGTCCATAGAACATATTTGTAATAGTGTATTGGCATATACTCTTCATATGTTATGTTCATATTGTCTGGGGGGGGGGGGGGCAAAATGTGTGATTGCTATGGTCCATGTTATACTCAGATATGAACACCTCGGATGCTGTCTACAGACATGTATGTATGTGCATATATATATATATATATATATATATGTGTGTGTGTGTGTATGTATATAGATATATATTATTGCATATGTTTATCTGTACCTCCATAGATGTGTAGATGTTTTTAACCTATCTACATATATATGTAGACCTGTATATATGGACATGTCTCTATGTATCTCTCTCTCTCTCTCTATATATATATATATATATATATATATATATATATATATATATATATATATATATATTTATATGAGCATACACCTTTAATTGGGTACATGGCGGGCTGTCCTATTTCAACACATTCCTCCCTTTTGTATTTTAACCTGTCTGCATACACAACTGGGATAGGTACATCCCAGGTAGCTTAGTGTTAGGTTACTCTGAGGATAGAGTACATGGCTGCGGGTTCTGCTCCTCGAAGATTTTATTATTTTACCTCTCAGAGTAGGCACTGGTAGGGAAAGTGTGAAAAACACACATTTACGTGATTGTAAGCAGGTTTGTCCATGGTCTGCGTGGAGTTAAGCAAAGATTAAACCTGTGAAGCGCTTCTCCATTTACCGTGTTTCAGCGCTGCTTACCATCGCGCAAACCCATGGAAACCCACTTACGATTGCTAAAGTTCTTTAATCCACCTGCATCCAACAGCCCTTATTCTGGCCCTCAAAATAACCTAACAGCCCTTGCAGGTCTTGAAACCGGGACCATGAACACCACAGTCACGGACTTTACCACTAAGGCATCTGAGATATGTACAAATGTTATGGTGTTTAGAATATACATTGTACTACAGACATTCCTCACTACTGAAAACAAATGTGACAGTCAGTTGTTGTACATATGTCTGATACATGTTAATGTTCATATGTTTGTGAAATTAGGTGTTGCAATGTGACATGATAGGGTGTATTATGAATGAGAAAGGTTCTTGCTTTGTGTCCTTTTTATATTGTCTCCATACTCCATGTATACCCCTCCAGTTCACTTATTGGACATCTGATCCAGGCCCTCCTTGATGCATGATTGCATTACCCATCATTCCTCCTCCACCCCAATCTTCACATACACAACAACCACTCCTTCTATGGTGAATTAGGTTAATATTAATTGTTATAATACCAGAGCTGCATGTATTTTGTATACACTCCAATTCCTTTGGAGTGCTTCTGTGTCACAAAGTGTGTTTATATATATGGCTATTGATGTAACAGTATAATATATATATATATATATATATATATATGTGCAGACATCACTGACATGTATGTATATATATATATATATATATATATATATATTGTATTAATTCACAAACTACAGTACATTACAATGTACTGTACGTATGTACACAAAGTGACTCTCCCATTTGTGATCATTGCATATGGTATAAGGTGTAGTCACAAGACCGTGAAACATGTATACACCTCAAATGGCTTAGGGGTAAGTCCCATAATTATAGTGTGCATGGTCCAGGGTTCAACACTTGCGATGCTTTACAAATGTTTTTTACTCCAGAATAAGGCTCATTTAAGCAGTTGTAAGCATGTTTAAAAGTGTTTGTGTGACATTATAGCAGCGGTTAAACACAGTTAAACAAACTTTGTAACGTATAACCTGTGCTTGCAAACACGTCCACATCCGCTAACTACTCAGGATATATACATGTCAGTGAAGTAACATCTCACTATGTGCTGACATAACATTAGATTCTCTGCTGACTGTACTCTCCAGTGCACATGGGTTCATATGGGTGTTTCGAATGATTATTATACAGACGATTACTACCTATATATGCAAACTGTGGTTAAGGTATACTTTTGAACATGAAAAACATCCCTGCCTTTATTGTGATTGGAACCACGAATGCACAGATACTATGCAGATGCTGTAACCATTACACTGTTGCTTCCGCCTATTTCCTATTTAGAAGATTTCTATGTGGAAACTAGGCTAAACAAAGGGTGGAGGCCACCAAACTCACTGAGCTTCACTTACTCTTGAAATAACAACATATAACAAATGTACTGCGAGACAATACATTACATTCCTAACTACATTAGGCCTAGCCCCTCACTGACACACTTCAAGGGAAACCTTGCTGTGTGAATGGGTAACAGAATATACACCCTAGGATCATGTGTCCCAGAACCATACAGCCAGGGGGTGGGGGAGCCTGTCCAGTTTGATAGCTGCGAGACCTGTTGGAGGAATTGAATGGTGTTTAATTGTCACATTAACATGCCCTCTTTAGATCACTAATTGCCCCTATCACCCTCCACAACCCCAGTCCTCAACAGCTTCCAGCAACTCTGCCTGGAATTGCTTCATTGGCTATGCTTGACAGAGGCTCAGCTACTTCATCAATGGTGCAGGGAAAGCCAACACACTGTAGCCGTGCTTCTAATTGCCCTTGGGCAGATTAGTAGTAGGCTATCAGTGAACCTCTAAAGTGCAGGCCATCACAGCCATAATATGTGAATAAATAGACCTTAAGATCACAATATACAGTGAGAAATCACCATGTAGTCAGAAAACAGTTAAGTACAGCAAGAACATACAGAACACTGATACTTAGTCACTCCAAAAGCCTATCTTGGAAGCTAGAAGACTTGTATAAGTTTAAGGCTTTCTATTTTTTACCAGTAGGTTACCTACAGGAGAGATGAAAAACAAGCACAGATGGGGAACATGCATGCAACGATACCATACCGGCCTACGTGTCAGCCTTAGGCTTTGGAATATTGGCCAAGGCTATTGGTGCCCCCATGGTGACTTATTTAGGAGAGTCTTGAAGGTGAATACCAGCTCCGTAAACAGGACAATAGCAGATTCAATGAGGGTTATGCTACTCAACACCAGGGGTTATGATCACAACATGCTTGCACTCACAGCACTCCTCAGGATGGACAACATCAACATCTGTGCAGTAACTGAGATCTGTCTTAAGGCTCCTGAGAGCACACCAGCACTACCAGACTACAACCCATTCCACACATTTCAGCCACAGAACATGGACTGACAGACATGGAGGGGCTGTATCCATATTCATTAGGGATACCTACACCTCCAGGTTTAGTGGGGCAGCATGATACCTCTGAGATCATCCATGTGCAGCTAACATCAGCCACAACTGCAATGTAAACTGTGGCCTGCTATGAATTACCCTCCATGACCCAGGACCACCACTCCACCTACCTGGAGACAGTGGAGAACATGACAGTCCTAATGCACACCCTGGCATTGGTCGATGTCAACTACCATACCATTAACTGGGAAACTTACTTCAGTACTCACTTCCAGGCCCAACGCTTCCTGGAATTTATCACCTCATATGCCCTGTATCAGGTGGTAACCTCCCTAACGTGGGGTGGAAACTGCTAGAAGTGGTCATCACCAACATGGGCAACAGGTGCACCACAGTGGAGGTTAACCAGTCACTGGTTAGATCTGACCATGAACTATTCACTGTTTCCACACCCAAGCATCTCCCCCACCCATGGATATCACAGTGTATACCTTTCCTACAGCTAAATTTACCCTACTAGTGACAGGGATGGGGGGGGGTTCACAGCCCCCACACTAAGGGGAAACACTGCTCAAGATACAGACAGATTTACAAATAAAGTCTATAAGCACCTACATGGATGTATGGATCGTGCCATCACTGGTAAATCAAGACTCACTCCTCCTAGACAAGGACACCGGTCTGGTGGACCTCTGCAATAAAGAGGCTATACTGCAGAAGTAGGACAATGTTCCAGACAAACAGCAAATCCCATGAAGGGCAGACATCCATAACCACTATTAGTATGATACGTAGGTCCCTCATGACATCATCCAAGGATAACATCAGCAGGAGAATACGCAAGGATTCATAAGATAACCACAAAGCCTTCTTTGGCTATGTTAAGGATCTATGTGGTGACACAGAGATTTGCACTGTGCCGGTGAAATATAGTACAAAATACGCTGACCTTACTGATATCGCCAACATCCTTGCAGATACATTCAGTGCATACTTCACCCCCTAAAGAGCCCACAACACTACCCGAAAGGTACAGTATCCCACACATCAGAGACACACAGGTGGAAATGGCCCTCTCTAACAGTAGAACACAGCATCAATGGAGGCAGATGTTGTCCCAGACTGCATCTTGCAAACTGTACAAGACAACCTGCCCCCCACCTAATTAAGCTTTCCTACCTCAGCCTCTCCGCAGGCTACATGCCCATACAATGGTGCGTGGCAACAGTTATTCCACTCCATCAAGGTGGAATCACAGCACTACCACCCCATAAGCCCGACTAGCCTGGTCTACAATGGTATGGTTCGCATCTTCATGGCACTCATTAACAAAGACATTGGTACCCTCCGAACATGTGACCTAACCCAGGTCAGCTTGGTTGAGTGCAGTTCATGCCTACTGAACCTGTTTGATGTCTTACATACAGTCACCAAGACATTAGATGATGAGGGAGGTGGTTCACACATACTACCTGGACCTCGCCAAGGCTTTTGACACCATGCCCCACTCAGGTATTATTGATAAACACACCAGCCTGTACATACACCCATACATCACAGGTTGGGTTGCCAACGGGCTTACACACAGAACCCACATGGTACGAATAGCAGTCTCCAGGTCCAACTCTTGACCAGTCACGACTGGTGTCCCACAAGACTCAGTCCAGGGAGCCCTACTGTTTGGCATCTACATCTCAGAGGTACAGGCAAACACAGGTGGACTACAGCAGACCATGTTTATCAATGACTGCAAACTGGGAGTGATGATTGATAGTCCAGCTGACATAGACATCCCTCAAGGGGCCTCACAGAGAACGCCACAGGGTGTCAATGTCACGGCCCCCAGCCAAGTGCAACTAACTGCATGGTCATTCTATTGTGGAATTGACACCCACATATTAACACATAAGTGGCAACCACTTTAACATGGATGAGGTAATGGGGTATCTGGGGACTAAGGTAGATAGTGATCTCCCCTTTGAGAATCATATCTCCACAGTAGTTAGGACATCCTTCTATGTAGGCCATCTGATTACTAAAGGATTCCCATCTAGACATACTGAGGTTATAGTGCCCCTTTACTCATCAGTCTCCTCATAGGGTATAATAACCCATGTGGGATGTACCTCAGAAGACACTTCCAACAGCTGGGAGGTCCACGAATGTACCTCGCCAAGGGGAATACTGGCTTCCAACATATGGCCTATGCAGCCAGACTGAATAAACTCCTGCTTTCCTGCTTTACTCAGTGGCATCTCGTTTACCCAGAGATGATCTCCACTGGCCAACACAGCCATGTCGAACTCAGGCTTGATGGATATGCTCCACCTATGGGAATCCATGTCACAGCGAGCCACACACTGTAGTGAACTGACCCTTGCCACAACAATAACTGGAAGATACTGGAGAGACAGCTTCCTGTCACAGACACTCCCCATACTTTGGAACAATATCCCTAACTACATTATACAGTGCCCCTCACTAACACTCTGCAAGAGAAACCTTGAAGAGTGGATGGGGAACAGTAGATGCACCCCAGGGATTCCACCATTGGCTCTGCTCCACAGAGGGGCAGTTAATGAATCAATGGGGTGGCAAAAGCTGACACATTTTGGCTGGGCTTATGAATGGCCTCTGGCAGTTGGCCATGTACCTACCTATGAATCTATACATATAGTATCTGCATATGCTGATAGTTTAATTTACTGTTCAGGTGTTGACTTGCCTTGTGCCAATGGCAGTTGTGTGTGAAATAGTTGAGGGCTGCCTATGTTGGATGCACACAGTAGACTGCCTTTACACGACAATTTACAGGTAGTCTTGTGTGTGCCATCCATTTTTACTGTGTGTTCAGACGGAGAAAGGTGTCAGTCCCTAGGTGCCTACACTGTCAGTGTGTGCTATACATTCACTCTTTGCCAAGGCATGGGCATACTGGGCACGCTTCCGTCTGCCTACTGGGGCTGGCTCAGGGTGTTCATGGTTTGAGTACCACTGTGCCTGTGGGGCCCTTGGCAATGGTGGTGGGCTGTGAGGGCCTTCACCATTCTGTCCCTGCTGCAGCTGTTTCCGCAGTACCATATTGTGTAGCAAGGCACACACTATGAAGATGTGGGCACATGTGCCTGGAGAGTACTGCAAGGCTCCACCAGATATGTCCAAGCAATGGAACCATGATGTCAGCATCCCAAACACACGTTCTATGATGATTCTGGTTTGTGCGTGTGCCTCATTATAGTGTTCCTGCATGGGTGTGTGCGCATTTCTGATGGGAGTCATCATCCACAGTTCCAGTGCATAGCCAGCATCCCCCACCAGGTGGCCATTTGGGATGTCCTCCCTGGCAAATAACCGATACAGCTGTGAGGCATGCCAGATGTGGGAGTTGTGATAGCTTCCAGGGCTGCCAGCACACACATCCATGATAATGCCCTGGGCATTGCGCATGACCTGGCAGTTGATGCAGGGGTATCCCTTGTGGTTTATGTAGTGCCTACCCTGCTCACCGGGTGGTGACTTGATGTATATGTGCATGCAGTCTATTGCACCCTGTACCTCCAGGTATTCTGCCAGATGGTGGAAGAAACCCATATTGCTGGCCAACACCTCCTGCATTCGGGGGAAGTATATGTGCTCATTGGCATGTGGTAACATGGTATCCAGGAACTGATGTAGTACCCTGGATGCTGATGCCTGTGAGATCCCCATGATATCCCCAGTTGGTCTTTGAAAGGTACCTGTAGCTAGTATTCTCAGGCTTACACATACCTTCATATCCACTGGGATGGGTTCCCCTCTGTTTGTTCTGGCACTGAGGCATGGCTGGCACAGCTCTACAAGTTGCTGTAGGATGTCCCTGTCCACCCTGTAATGCTCTACTATCTCCAGATCATGTAGCCCCTGGTAGGTTACCCTGGGTCTGAACACTCTCCGCCTTGAGGTGGTCATGTGCATCATCCTCCACACCACCTTCAGTCTCCAACACATGCTGGTGGATCAAAGCTATGGCAGCCCCCAACATGTTCATAATAAAAGTTCCCCATCTGTATACACCACTGGTGCAGATTGTATGGGAATACACAAATGTGTGTGAGGTGCTTTCACACTTTATAGTATTGTGCTATGGATGCTGCTGATGTCAGTGGGTGTGTGAGCTATTCCAGCTGCAGCATGTCTTAATTATGGGTTTTGCAATGAGTACTGCAAGTGTGGGGTCTTTACTGTGGAGATCTACTTGCCTGCCTTGATTAATCTGTTGCCCTTTAATTCACTTTTAGACCTGGATCCCCTCCCATTATCAGGCATGCATCCACCTGCCGTCTTTCTTGTTTTGTACTTTCCCTACCCAGTCATGGCAAAATGTGCCTTGTAGCGGATATACTGCAAATCGGCTTTGCTCTGCTTTGACACTTTACTGTTTTCCTTGCAGTACAGCCCCTCCCCTTTCCTGTTCTGCAGGTAGCTACTTGCAGCCTTGTTAGCTGTTGTCAATGGCCCACTGTAGGCTCCTAGGTGTTAATTAGTCATTTTTACTCCAATTTTACTGCTGCTGCATTTCCTTATTTCTTTCTTATATCCTTCCTGTTTCAGCCGCAGTGTGCGCCTCACATATCCGTTTACCGGGTTTACGCATGTTTTCATCTCCGTTCACATGCATACTCGGTTAATTTGTGTACTCTCAGCTAAGCATAGTTATGGACAATTTGACACACCCTATCCTGCAGATTTCCCTAGCTAGGGGCAAACCGGTTTAGCAATGCTCCAATGTGCTTACAGCAATGGCGACACACCCCTCTATTGATGTCATCTTTATCTCAAGGGCACAACTCGGTGTTATAATGCTATGCTGTGAGGTGCATCCTTACACCAGCAGGGAATCTGTGATTCACTATTACTCCTCTCATTTGCATGACATTGCCTATTAATTCCTAGCTACTGCACATAACACTATTACTGCCCTTTAGCAACCCTTGCGCCATAAGTATGGTGTAGCATGCCTGCCATTGACTATTATGGGGAAACCGTGATATGTGTTTCATTGAGGTTTTATTCTATATTTTTATACATTCCTTGCGATCCCCTTTGCCCACCACTGCCCTGCACTTCCACGTTGCAATAGTGCGACTATATATATATATATATATATATATATATATATATATATATATATATTAAATGTTCATTTTATATTTTGTACATTTTTTATGCCAATGGCTATATATTTAGCCATTGGCATATATTAACAATATAATGCATGTGTTTGGTCGGCTGTCATGGCTTCGATTTTATGTTTGCAAAAATGTAAACCATTTTCTATGGTTTACATTTCTGTATGCTTACACTATGCCTGCGCCACTTCCTGAATTGCTGCATACCTTCATTTGCATGCTACACTGCTGCACATGGGGTAATTAGCATACAAGGCTCGGGAGTTGTGCAGGTGTAGTGTACGCAGGTAGTGCATGTGGAAGCAGCTCGTACGTGAATCGCTCGGCAGCCATATTTGGTGTTAGAATGCCGATGCTACGCCTGCACCTGGAGCAAGCTTCATGAATCCCGGGGACTGTATTTTCTGTGACTTATAAAACTTGTTTTAAGACCTAGAACCTAAAGAATGCTACCACTATAAAAATAGTTTGTGCTGAAGCATTTGCCATTTTATATTTCTTTCATAACCCCTATGGTTCCAGAGATATCAACATTTATTTGAAATGTGAGGACATAATTTGATTCTGTCAAAAGGCTTAGGCTCCGCCCATTGGAAGTTACAATGCAAACCTCCTGTGTTCCATTGGAATGAATGAGTTAATATATGTATGGGAGTAGGAGTAAGGTGTCAGTCCCTAGGTTGTCAGTGAGTGTGCTATGTGTTGTCACTTAGCCAAAGCCAGGGCATACTAAACATGCCTACGTCTGCCTACAGGGACATCAACAGGGGATCCTCCTCAGAGTCCTCCTGTGACTGTGGTGATCTAGGCACTGGTGGGGGTGGCTGTGTATCCCTTCCCTATGCTGATCCTGCTGCAGCTGTTTCCACAGGATTAGATTGTGTAGCATAGCACATACTGTGAACATATGTGCACATGTGGCTGGAGAGTACTGCAGGGCTCCACCAGATATATTGAGGCACTGGAACTGTGACTTCAAAAGCCCAAACACATGCTTTATGATGTTCCTAGTTTATGTGTGTGCCTCATTATGGTATTCTTCCATGGGTGTGTCTGAATTTCTGATGGGTGTTATCGTTCCAGGGCATAGCAAGCATCCCCCAGTAAATGGTCATGTGGAATGTCCCCCCCTAACTAACATCTGTTACAGCTGTGATGTGTGCCAGATATGGGAGTCATGATAACTGCCAGGGCTGCCAGCACACACATTCAGGATGATCCCCCTGGGCATTGCACATGACCTGGCAGTTGATGGAGTGGTAACCCTTGCGGTTAACATTGATTCTACCCTCTTCACTGGGTGGTGCCTTGATGTGTACATGGATGCAATCTATGGCACCCAGTAATTCAGGGTAGTGTGCTACATGGTAGAAGTGTTGGATATTGCTGGCTATCACCTCAGCAGTGAGGGGAAAAGATATGTGCTCATTGGTATGTGGTAGCATGCCATCCAGGAACTGGTGGAGTACTGTTAATGCAGATGCCTGTGAGACCCCCATCATGTCCCCAGTTGGTATTTAGAAAGTACCTGTAGCTAGTATTCTAAGGGATACACATACCTTTGTTTACAGTGGGATGGGTTCCCCTCTGTTGGCTCTGTGTCTGAGTTGAGGGCTGCAGAGCTCAGTGAGTTCTTGTAGTATGCCCTTGTCCACTCTGTAGTGCTCTACAATCTCCAGCTCGTGTAGCTCCTAGAAGGTTACCCTGGGCCTGAACACTCTTCTCCTACTCTGTCTAAGCCAATTGTCAGCAGCACCAGGAGCACTGAATTCAGCATCTGCAGTATACAGATGTAGTAGGCCTGCAGCAGCCCCTAGCATTATCTCAGTTAAAATTACCAAAGTCTGTACTCCAATGGTCCGGAGTACTGGGGGAAAATCAGAATGTAGGGTGTATGCATACTTTATACAGCTCTGCAGTAGGTGCAGAATATGTGATTGGCTAACTATGATGGATTACACCTGCCTACAATATAATTAACATCATTTACTGGCCCTATTTCAGTGCATGACACCGCGCCATGCAGCAGAGCTTATACAAGATCAAAATTTCTAATTTAATACATCTGGTTTTAAGAACATGCTTAGCCAGGTGGCCCACCATGCAAACACAAGGACCTAAGCTTTACAAAAGCTTAGAAGTAAGAGGATACACATCCCTCTGATGTGAGCCACATTCTGCGTAAACATCAACATGGTGTAAGACCCTACACGAAGGGGATATGCTGACACCATTACTCCTTTCTGCTATTCAATAACTCCACCTCATTTGCATACTTATCCGTGCTGACAGCCTGGAAACTATACACTTCATAGTCCTACTACTGTAGGGATCCCACACAAGGACTTATAATACATTTCTGTCATATAATATAAAATTCTTTTTTTTTCAAATTTTTTTTTTTTATTTTTCTTTTAAGCATGTTTGCACACTGCAGTGCAGAGTGCAAATAGGCTGAAATTATTACAAAAAATTATTAGTTTAACTTATTGCCTTTAATCTTTGTGACATGCAGAATAATAGTTTTGCTCATATGTGTACATGATATTACATTTTCAGGGGATTTAGGTCCACATTTCTACAGTTTTACACCCCCTTTTTTCTGTCTAGACCCCTGTATATGGAAATTTCCGAGGACACTATGGACACTGACAGAGTCTGAAGAGATGCCTTTTTGCTTGTTGAATCACTCTACCTGCCTCATTTTCATGAGATTCATCTGCTTATGAGGCGATTTGCATGCCACAGAATTTTCTGTGTTTGCACATGCGTGCGCGCTGCTCAGCAGGGCTTACTGAATCTTAATATGTTCACATCCATGTAAGCAACGTGGTGTGATGCCTATATAAAAAAATGTAGGCTTCATAACATTCCCTAAGGTCTAAATGGAATATGGATTATTATGGGATGTTTACTTGTAACTTCTTCTGGTTACAGTAGATGACTACAGCACATTCAGAGGATAAAATCCATTCATGCAATAATCTGCTTCCAATTCCTTGTTTTTGCAGGCCAGTCTCGTTGGAAACAGAGCCTATCCCAGCAGGCAAGCAATGGGTATAAGGCAGGAAATGATCCTATCATAAGTCACCAGACCATCACAGGCTATTATATCAGTGATAAACTATTTATAGTGCTAGGCATTGCAAGGACTGCTAATAGCCTGTTTTAATAGTATCCAACAACTCACAAAGTTTGTAAAATCTTGACTTTAGACACAGAAAATTGACACTTAAGTAGTTGTAGATCAATGATCTAGGAGAAATGTTTATGAAGGTTATGAAAACTGCAAACTCCAGAGGAATTCATGAGCTAGGAGAAATTTTTGTCAAGGTTACGAGAACTGCAAATGCCGTGGGGATTCATGAGCTAGGAGAAATGTTTATGAAGGTTACAAGAACTGCTTATACCAGAGGGATTCATGAGCTAGGACAAAAGTGTATGAAGGATATGAGAACTGCTCATGCCAGAGGGATTTCTTGGAAGCAACAACTACAAATGTATTCAGGGTGGAAGAACCACACACGTATTATCCCAGGGATTGTCATGCAATGGGCACTACAGCATATTATCCATACCACACATGGTATTATCCCATGGATTGGTGTATGGTGGGCACTGTGGCTTATCATCCATACCACACACATATTATCCCAGGGGTTGGTATGCAATGGGCACTACGGCATATCATCCATACCACCAACCACATGAGACTCAGACAATGCCCCTCCACTATGCCTCTCCCAAGCTGACATGCACCATTTAAGCCCATCCGAACTCCTTGTCTGACTCCTTTAGTTTCTGAGCCAGTAATCGAACTTGGGTTGTCCGTGTCACAGTCAAGGCTTTATCTGTCTGCACCACACAGACAAGCAGGCACTATCGATACCTAAAGAGCTTTGAGTATCTATTCTACACAGTGAACAAAAATGTATCAAACAATTAGTCTGCCAGCTTGTGCCACAGTGTTCCAAAGTATTCTGAAGAACTCTTCTTACAGATGAAGATGAAAGTGCGAAATCTGAATAAAATTCTGGGATTGCTATATAGGTTGTGACCAGACTCATGCTTCCTAATTTACCTGACATGACAAACTGCCTAGAGAATTGCCTACATGCAAAAAGAGCAAAATGCAAGTCTCATTATGTAAAAAAATTGTATACACTATGAGGTTTCTCACTTATGTGTACATTGTGAATATTCATAATACAAAGCTTTGAGAGTTTTGGTGTGCTAGTTTATCTATATTAGTCACAGTTTCTGATTTAAAAACATTCAGATTGTATGACAGTTTAAAATATCTGCTCATGACTGTACACTTTTATACAGGTTCAGTTTGCAGTGATGCTTAATAACACACCAAGAATATAAATTATAGTTTGTAGGCAGTCAGATGTTATGATTTCACAAAATTGCAGTGCATATTATTTTACTGCCAGCAGCAAAGGATTTAAATTAATAGTTTAAAAGTTTAATTTTTCTTTAAAAATAAGTAATGCAGCTTTTCAATCAAGCCCTTATCTGTAATTATAAAAGAGCTGCAATTTCACCTTTGAGTTCTGTAGTGCTTTAAAGGTATGACTGCAACAGAGGAGTTAAATCTTTTGAGAGGACAGTTTAAGACTGGGAGAGTCAGCATAGCTTGTGGATGTCCAGATGTGTGAATTTAGACACCCAGCTAGTTGTATTCTGAAAAGTTTATGCTCTCACATCAATAAATCTTTCAGGAAGCATTACAGCCTGATAGAAAACGGGCTTGTAAAATAATAAATCCTTAATGGTCACTCAGAGTTCCAAAGGGATGCATTAATGCACAGGAGGAGCCTGGTGAGAAACCACAGTACCTACTAACAGTAGGGACTCAATGTTCCAACAAGGAAAATGCTTCATTCCGGCACCATTTATCTTACTAATGCAGCATCAGGAACAAATGTTTCCATTACTATGAAACAGACATTTGAATGTACTTCATGATGGGAGGAGTAGCACTTTTTCTTAATTCATTGAGCAGTGAAACAGCCAACATATCTCAAATATAAAAAATGTGTGTGTGCTTCACATTTTATTCACTTTGAGCCAGAAACATTTAAATACCAATTGTTTCTACTACTAACACAAAACAGTGCTCATTTTAAACAAACTTGTGTGTGTGAGACTGAGTACCTCATACATATGAAACTAAAATATAATTTTTCACCACCACAAAAGATAAGGAGGAAAGTCCTGTACCATCACATATTAAGGAATGCCATAATGGAAATATACAGGGTCTTCAGGCTACAATTTTAGGGCAAGTGCAACAAATGTATAATTCAGATATTAAAAAGAAACTTTGGAAAATGGAATCTATTCTAATTTTGAAGTTTAATACTTTAATTCCAAATGAAATGAATAAAGAGTGTCACTGGAAGTGTTTCCTTTAATTAACACAAGGATTGTGATTGGTTAATTGTTTGTAACTTCGCTATTTAAAGATGAGATGTGCAAGTAGGGATATACTCTGTAAAGGCTGATAAGATGAGGCGCTAGAGGAGTTTGCTTTCCAGCATTTTTTACATATTGTATGTTTGCTACATGACAAGATTTTAGTGAGTCCAAGTTTCACTTGTTTTGCAAGATTCATGGGATTATATTTCTACATATTTGTTGGACTGGAAATTTTAATAAATTTCATCAAGGTAATCACTGGCTTTTTTCTTTTTGTGGTGGTGAACTGCATAGTTTCCATTCAGTGGTATAATTAAAATATAATTTTGTATCTATTTAGTTACAAACAGTATTAAAAGGATTGTGGTGGAAGAACTATTTGCAATAAAATCCATTGCTTACTATTTATTTAAAAAATAAAAAAAGTTCAAAAACATACCCACAGATAGCATAGTTTTCTAAGTGCAATAATTCCCCCAGAGTGGGTATTACAAGGAAAAAAACAGACTTTCTAGGGTGGAAGGCCCTCCGTCTATGGTACCAGGCCTTGTGGACAGTTCATTTCCCTGTAATGTCCATCCTTTCAGGCATTACTGCTTACTTAATGAGACCTTGACTATTGTTAGAAAGACATTTATTAGTAGGATTATTACACTGCAGCTTTGGACTGGTGTGAATATTTTTGTCTGATTTTCAAAAGGAGTGTTAAAATAATTTTAAATGGATGCTGTGTTCTTTCTTAAATTAACCTCTAATGTGTCAGCAGCAAAATAAGTACATTTTCTTGTTTTACAACACAGTGATTTTTTAGATGAATAAATGCTTTTCTTCCCAGTAATAATTACTGTATCATTATACACTGTAATATACACTGCTGTGCCCTGTCAGCCAACCCTCAAACAGTTTTCCATCTGTGACACCACAGAAAGTTAATCTATGCAGCAGTTCGAACTTAATGAATTGAAAATGCAATGATGCAGTTAAGTGGAAAAATTCTAGAAAAAAAAAAACTTTAGTCTACAAGTTAGGAGCCTTGAGATAGAACAGAAAAATAATCTATAGTTTATCATCAAAATAATTGGAAAAGCTACTGAGGTACAAAGCAAGTCAAGTGATTTTCTGACATAATGAGGATGTCCTCTCACAGTAAACAGCATTGTTACGGCTGCAGATATAATAGTGTCCCATCACACTAGACATTCAATAAGAACACTGACAGTGTATAAGGTGCTCAACAGAAAAATATGAAAGTGGTGAGTTTAGATGGACTATCTGACAGAAATATGAAAAGGATAACGTGTCCTGGATACATTGTGTCATCACAGTGCAAGTGGTAAAGGGTAACCCTGAAGAGCAATGATGTCAGAAGAATGGGAAATGCTTAACAAATTGAAAGGGGAAGATTCCAAGCTGACTTAAGGAAGTGTTACTTCATAGGCAGGATGGTGGTGCATTAGGCCATGATGCCAGATGTAGCAGTAGTAGAGCACAAATCAGTGAGAGGGACGGGATTCTAAGATACCTAGGAGAGCTGAAAAACGAGGGCAGGGTGACAACAGATGTTGTTGCATGGGGGTTGGCTGGAACAGTGACAAATTTACTAGACCACATCTTCATTCAACATCTATATATGTTCATATGTTAGTACAGGAAATTGTTCAAGTTCTGAACAAATAGTTTACAAAATATACATTTATAAACTCAAGTCGGATCACACAGCTGTGGAATATGGATATTTGAATTATTGCTGCTTTCACATTCAGTATGACATAAATGCAATCTGCAAACAGCTGATGTAATCGTTGAGATTGCCACAGCTATGTTTTTTTTTTTGTATGATAATGACCTTGGAAGTGGAAAGTGAGTGGCTGGTCAGGGGACCTCAATCTTACATAAAATGTGTATTGAATTTTGAATTTTTAAAGCAACATAACTTTGAAGTTAGATTCTGGAATCAGGATCAATGAATTTGCTGTTTCTCTGTTTTTAATATTTTCACACTCCTTTATAACTGACCATTAGCTGCTCTTTTTGCCCCCCCACCTTCAGTCTTTGGTTCTTCTGATCCAACTGTTCCCGAGGCATCCTAGTGTAATGCCATATTGCTGCCAAGGAGAGATTATTTTTTTTATTCCCTATCCTAATGCTGCTCATATGCACATGCCCTGCAGCGACAAAACTATGCAATCGTGTGGACATTTGCTGATGTGTCCTCAATCTGTTGTAGAGAGTCCTGTAGCCCTGCTCCAGATTCACTGACTGAGTGCAGCAGCACCAGTGAAAGCACCCTCCCCTTAAGGCAGGTATGAAATACTCATTTCCTATCTTCCAGCAAACCCTCCAAAGCTGATTCCAGTAAGCAAAGCAGGTCTCCTGAATTTCCTATTCTGGCTTTTAGAATTGTGTACCTATTTGATTTGTATCTTTCTTGGTCCCATCATACACTTCCTAAATGAAATTTAAGCATAATAATCCAGTCTCTTCTTCCCATATAACAACGCAGGCAGTTAATCCTACTGCAGCATAGCTGGCATTAGGCACCCACTGAACCCACAGCCATGAGGAGCCCCTCGATTATCTCCCTGCAAACGATGGCCCTATTACTACTGCCGTGGGTTTGTCTCTTTTTTTGTTGCTCGACACAGTACCTCTTGGATGTATGTACGGCTGTCTGACTTAACACCACCCTGTGATCGCAAACTTTTTCCATTTTTTTGTTAACTTTGTAAGCTGCACTCAATCAGGTCCACTTCAGTGAAGAAAGGGACCTGAATGGCTGCAACAGTCAGGGAAGTAAGTTATCTTTTTTTTTTTGTATGACACAAAAGTGATGAACCAAGAACCTGATTGGTCCTTACAAATCACTTCCTGTGTCAACTGCCTTTATAAAGGCATGCATGTAAAGCAAGTATTATTTCTCTTCTTGGTTTTCAAGTGAGGAGTTTGCTTTGCATTTTATCATCAGTAGATCAAGTTCTGGATTACCGGCATGAGGATGGATGGCAGATTAAGCTTTCCAGTAGCAATCATGGGACGAGCCAAGGAAAGAGAGAAATAGTTACGAAATAACAAGAATTATTTAGAGCGACTGACAAATGTTAAAGTATTGTGAAACGGGAATCCCACAGAACAGGAACAGGACCAATTGCAGAATGCTAAACAGAAAATAAGAAATTACATTGATAATATGCATGAGTTTAGAATGACTGCTGTCAAGCAACCATTTTTTGAGAATAACTCTAGAGCACAAAAACTTTTACCACAACAACTCAGGCAACAGAAAGTAGAAAGGGCTGTCACCAAGCTTAGGGAGCCTACAGGTTCATAGGTGTTTACTAGGCTAATGACCCGAAGGGCCTTTTTAAGCCTAGCCATGCATCCCAAATCTCTGACAAGTTCTGATACCATTGATAAGTGTAAGCATGGGCCTGGGAGATGAACCACTTACTTGTTACCTGTCTTCATGAGAGACATAGGTGCCAAACCAGAGATGAATTTCTGGTTTCCCATCCAATTGTCCAAGTTGCACTTGAATTGGATCAGGGAGGAACTCTGCTTCACATAGATGGGGAGCATGTTCCATGGGCGGGGTAGTCTCTGGGATAGATACCTACCTCTCCAGCAGGTCCTATTTATATCACAGGTACGGTTTATGTTTTTAGAATGGGTAACTCTGGTACTGTTTTTTTTTGTGGATATGCAGGAGGTCCATCACAGTGGGGTCAGACAATGCTCTGTATGCCAGGCATAGATCTTCCCTCAAAAGCCTGTAGGAGACAGAATACAGGGAGAGGACCTTGAGACGGTCTGCATAGGACATATAACTTATGCCCTGTATTCTTTTAGTGAGGAACCTCTGTGGACTTTCCAGCTGTTGGATATGCCTGGTTAGGTAGGGGATATTGTGCTCAATGATAGGTTTGATGAATGCCAAATGCAGTGTAACAATGACCTCCTTCGACTTAGATACCATACCTTTGTTTATAAGTTGTGCAACATAGAAGGATTTCCTCACCACTGTAGACATGTGATGATTAAAGACTAGATTACTATCTATGTGTGTCCCTAAGTCCCTGACTACTGGGTCAACACTGGGGGGGGGGTTGTCAATGTCATAGTTACCAGGGATGCATGTCTTCCCAAAGGATACTATTATGCATTGCTTGGCATTTAGTTTTAGTCCATGACTCTGACACCAGTTGTTTGTCTGTGTGACCCCCCTCCTGGAGAACATTTGCATCAGTGTGAGATTCAATGACAGCTCCTAATTTGCAATCATCTGCAAATTTAGTCAGCCAGAGACCACTGACATTGGTTTTGACTTCTGAGAAGTAAATGCAAAAAAGGAGCGGTCCAATGACTGATCCCTGAGGGACTCCACTTGTAACTGGCCTCTTTTAGAGGTGGACTCCTCAATTCTAACTTCCTGCGTCCTGTCTGTGAGCCAGTTAGCTATCCACTGGGTGACATACGGGTTTGTACCTAACCTCTTGAGTTGTCAACAGTGCCTGAGTGGGGTATTGTGTCAAATGCCTTGGCCAGGTCAAGGTTGGCAGTGTGAACAATTTTGCCCTCATCCATTGCTTTGGTGACCTTCATAAAGAAGTCCACCAGGTTGAGTAGGCATGATCTGCCCTTTACAAAACCAAACTGGGTGGGATCCAGTGGCTGGAGGTTTAGTATATCTCTGTTGATCATCTCCATAATAATTCTTTCCATGGCTTTACTTATAAGACTATTGAGACTTATGGGTCTGCATTTTCCAGGGTCTGTAGATGGCCCACCTTTGTGCAGAGGGATGACTGTTGCCTTTCTCCATTCATGAGGCATGAAGCCCATTTGGAAGCTACAGTTAAAAAGTAATTCCAGAGGCCCTGATAGGTCATGTTTCATGCTATTTAGAAAGCATCCTAGGATATTGTCTGGGTCCATTGATGCAGTGTTCTTTGTCTTAGAGAGAGCATTGAGGACTGTTCCCCAGTGATAGTTGGGGGAGTTATATTTGATGATATTTCCTGTAGAAGTACTAGAGATATTTTGGAAATGTTATGAGTCTTTATAAATCAGAGAAATATAGAAATCAAGAAAAGATACAAATGGAAATGTTTATGGTAGAATTAAATATGCCACGGTTAGAAGCAGATGAGGCTCAATTGCTAACAGGATAGAAGGAGATGAGATAAAAATGGTGATGTATAACCAATCTACAGGAAAGTTCCAAGGAATAAATGATATTCCTGTGGAAGTTTGTAAGCTAGGAGGGAAAAAAACTGATAAAGATCTGGAAGGTTTTGTTTAACAGAAGTACCAACATCCTGAAAGAACGCAGTGGTAGCTGTAATACCTAAAGAGGGTAAAGACCCATGGACGATATTTTTGTTTTATGGCAAGGACCAATAGAAGAGAGAGAACATTTTGTAGATTATTTACACACCACTACAACATTCTTAAAATTTAGCTATAATTATTCTCATGAAGCTATTGACGTTTTAGATGTCAAAATAACTGAGTCTAGTGGGTGAGGTTAGGACATTGATACACAAGAAGCAATGTAAGAAGAATGTTTTATTACACAAAGGGAGTATGCACCCCTGACATGTGTATAGGAATGTTGTTAAGGGACAAGCTTTGCAAAGGATGCGGTTACACAACAATGATGAGGAGATGGTTGTTAAGGGACAAGCTTTGCGAAGGATGCGGTTTTACAACAATGATGAGGAGATGGTTGTTAAGGGACAAGCTTTGCGAAGGATGCGGTTTTACAACAATGATGAGGAGATGGTTGTTAAGGGACAAGCTTTGCGAAGGATGCAGTTACACAACAATGATGAGGACATGAAGACAGCGCTGGGTGAGTTAAGGAATGGGTTTACGTACAGATGGTATAATGGAAAAGGAGTTGATGCCCAGATAGCTGAAGATTTGAGGGAATGGGGTACTAGGGGACTCCCCTATTTCTCAGACTGGATTCTTACAGTGAGATAGACAAACCACTAGTGAAGTCACTAGGTTGACATTCACTTATAGTAGCAATATTAGTAAGATTTGTGAAATTGTGAGCAGGAATTGGGGGATACTGAATACAAATGAGAAAGTTAGACAAGTGATAGGAGCTATCCCACAATATGGTTTTAGAAATAGTGGGTCCTTGAAGAGACAACTGTGTTATAAGAGTGGTAGCAAGGGTTATACACCCCAGTGACTCTGGTAACTATTTTAAGCACCCACATAAGGGTTTTGTTGTAGAGACATCACTATACGCTGATTGCGGTACAAATGATTTAATTTATTTTTCATACTGGGTTGAATGTTATGTTTATTATATAGGTACGACCAACAGGAGTTTCAGAGACCCCATCTTAGAACACGTGTGTGATATGAGGAATAGGAGAACTAAGAGTGCATTGGCACTTCATTTAATAGAAAAAGGTAACAAGCATAATTTTGAGTTCATAAGTAAGAATATGAGAGGAGGTGACATTAAGACTTTCACTAAAGAGCAGGAACAACACTGGATTATATGCCTGGAAGTTGATAAGTTTCCAGGCTTAATGAATGAGTTTCCCTGAAACCCCACCTGCAGCTTTGAGTATGATGGTTCATGCTGCAATTTTTGTATAATTTTTTTAATATTTTTTAATGAATTTTGAATTTTGTGAGGTATAGAATTATGGAGGTTAAGATTTATTTAATATATAAAAAGTTTTTTACAATGTTTGTAAGCATTATTACCAATAGGATTTTATACTAGGTTCACTGTGTTTTTAAATGCTGATTGATGTCTTAATCAATTTTTTTTTCTGATTGGCTTCATTGCATTCAAATATAGATGGTTTGACTTATGATTTAGGTCTGAAGACGCTACCTGGCAAGTAGCGAAAGCACTTATCTTTTGTGCCTGTTTTATTGTTTTGTAGCCTTTTATATCTATTTATTAAAGTTTCATTTACTTCACCATGGTGTGCACCTAGCTTTTTCTCAGTTTTTATCTTTTTTGCATGTTGGTGCACTTTACCGACCACAAGAAACTTTGTTTCAAAGAACAGTTGAGAAGTATGCAGCCAGAGTATGTGTGTGTGTGTGTGTGTGTGTGTGTGTGTGTGTGTGTGTGTGTGTGTGTGTGTGTGCTTCCTGTACCACAACAAGGTAGCCACTCAAAGAGGCTTGTCATAATGTAACATTGGTACTAAATGCCAGTCAGTGTGTACCCTGGCACTTAATTTTTAATGGTCTGAATATAGTAACACTACAATGATTGTAAAATGATGCTGGATGAGCATGACAGGGAAGGGGGTGCGAGAGCAATGTGGTCACACACTATATTCTCCTTGAAACTTGCTGGGGGCCGCCAAAATGCTGGCACTGGCCCTGTACTGCAGAAATTAAATATGCACATTTTTTCTCAGCCTTTGGAAATTCAAGAGTAAATAACATGACAGGTGGATTCAGAAGTGACAAAAAGAAAAAAAACATAGCAAGAGGATTTGTGAAAAACATCTAATGCACACTCAAAGATGAAGTCGGGTACAAATTATTTGCTTAAAGCCTATTAAATCTACAATGTTAGCTCTCTGTGTGATGTACAATCATCTACATCAGATAATATTCTGCAGCTCCAACTATATTGATGATCCAGAATGCCTGAACCACCGAACTGCTACTTATCCACCAGCCATCAGCAGAAAATGTAGTATAATTCAAGAAAATGATCTCATCCTGACAACTATAACCTACTGTGTAAATTAACAGACATTCAAACTGTGAGAAAAATTACCATACAAAGAGCAATTTAAATAGCTGGGAAAACTGCAGATGTATGTGACACACTACATCATCATTCAAAGTCTGCAAGTGTTAAAACTCATAGATGAAATAGTGTTTTTTTTAAGCAAAATGTTTGTAATGTAATACATCTGTTTACCAGCATGCTTCACAGCAGTGTAGACTGATATATTCAATACTTTAGCAGTGCTTCACTATTTTCAAACAGCTTTCTTTTGTTTTTTTTTTATTAATTACAGACCTTATATACTTCTGTATCCTATTTTACACTTCCACTAAGCCAGTAATCATGCTTATGGAAAAATATGAATGAAGGAGTAGTTACTATTAGATATTCAGTATGAAAGGAGTACTGAAATTTATAAAGTTCATCCTGAAATGCATACTACTTCAACAAGTGACAGATTATATGATATCAACATGTCTATGTGGGATGACTGCACATGTGAACCAAAGTACTTTGTCGTTCATACCTGCATGTTGTGCTTTCCTATGATGTAGCCATCACACATCATATATTCTCTGCATACACCTTGGGACACCCGACTTCATGTGAATATTGTTAAATGTTCATACTGAATAGTCTGTCCTTGTTCTGTATTATTGCAGCACTTTTACCTATCTGTCTAGGTCAATGGTGTCCAACCTTTTGGCTTGAGTGAAGAGGAATTGTCTTGGGGCCGCATATAAAATATATAATGTAGTTAACTGTTTCGCTGCCACAGGCGACCAAAGTCAACTTCCTGGTTGCACTCTAGGTGTATTCAAATAATAAATGCATAATTACATGGTTTAAGATAATGAAAATAAAATACCATGGTTACATTACTGTATTTCTTACATAGCCAGGAACTTGCACATGATCGTACATCAGTTCACCAAGACACTCTGTACTCGTACAAGAGTAAAGTTTGTTTCAACAGCAAAACATTGACAAATCATCCTAATGTATCCTGACTAACCCTGGAGAGAAAAAAAAAACTCATCCACAAATGCCCCCTAGAACACACTGCATGCCTAGTATCTCTTTGACATGTGCCAGGATATTATATTTAAAAAAGAGTCATCAACAGCCCCCAAAACACATCACCTCCCTAAATCTGGTTAACCCTGCCAGGATATCATATTAAAAAAAAAAATGAAAGTCATCAACAGCCCCCAAACTACAATCTGGTTGACCCTGTCAGTGTTTTAAGTTAAAAAAAAAGAAAATCATCAACAGTCCCCAAAACACATTGTCTCTTTAGATCTGGTTAGACTGAAAAGTTATGAAAAATAAATACACTGATACACGCACCTCTGTTTCAGAAAATGTACGCTAACATAAATTCTAATAATCAAGTAAAATATGCTATTTTGAGCCTTTGTCCCCCTTTTATTTTAGGTTTATCCAGGTACTTGAACTTAGAGACAACAGAGCATGCCTTTCAACTGTCCAGAATTTGCAGAATGTCCAGATATTTGGCCCCTACCTCACAAAATGTGTAGTTTTCTGGCAAATGACTGGGGATTAAAGTCATTAAATTATGACAGGCATTTGAGATCAGACTTCATATTTCAGATAATACATGCTAACAGAAACCCTGTTGTTATAACAACTTTCTGAGTTTATAAGAGCATTTGTCCCCTGTTATTTGTGGCACTTTCTTGTGCAGAGAGGTTGAGAGGTATGAGGTATGTAAACCTGTGATACTGATGCTGCCAAGGATCATTCTGTCTCACACACACACACACACACACACACACACACACACACACACACACACACACACAGTCTCTTCTGCTTTCATGCATTCATTCACTCACACGCAGACAGAAATATACAAACACTTTTTTCTGTTTCATTTATTTTGAATTTACACTCACTAAACAGCAAAAGTGCTGCTTAGCGAGTGTAAAATAATGGCTCGATTGATTTCACTGTTCACACACACACACACACACACACACATACACACACACACACACACACACACACACAAGTTGCTTCTGCTTTCATACATGCATTTACTATACACGGAGACATAAACATAAACACACTCATACACATACATATACATATACACACATACAGTTGGGTGCCCAACATAAAAAGTTTGTTATTCTTTTTGTGTGACTCAGTGGTTGGGAGACCACTGTTATACTGTATAAAGGTGCTGTGGGTTGTTTGTCTTTTTGGCTTTTCCCGGTTAGGGGTCGCCACAGTGGAACTCCGGTCTGCTAATGATTGGCAGTAGATTTTTTATGGTGCAGAGTTGCAGCCCAATGCCCAACCTATAGCGAAGGCATGTCCATTCATGCATGTCTTTCGGAGGCCACTCGACCATGGCAAGGACATGCAGACTCTACAGAGAAGGCACTCCAGCAGAGAATCGAACAGGAGAATCTCTTGCTGTTAGGCAACAACGCTTAAAAAGCAGAAATTTTGTTGTGCTGCTGTGGTTAACATTGCTCTCAACTGTTCCTGGTTTCATTGAATGTCCCTTATTTTACTTCAATGCTTGAGTTTCCGAAACTCCATGCTAAAGTTAAACCTATTATACTAGCATACAATAATGCAGGTATAAACGGTTAAGTAAACCTGTGAGGTGACTAACCTGATTGCTGTCCCTCCACTCTCTCTCTGTCTTGCTCTTTCCCTCGCAACTAGAGCACAGGAAGAGAATGGGAGAGTAAGAGGAATAATCGGCAGCCACATCGTGTATGTGACAGGCTGCTGACTTCACAGTCCTGGGTCCTAGTGCCTGTCAGATTCTACCCCCCTCCAGATAAAGTACTGTACTGAATTGCCGTGCAATTGGGTCAAATCATATAACAATGTTAATTATAGTTTGCAGTCCTTTGTGGTGGTGTTACTAGTTGTCCAGGGCCACATGTGGCCCACGGGCCTTGGGTCAGACACCCTTGGTCTATGTGATCTGCACACTACATGCCACAAGGTGAAGCACAACAGTATGTAGGCACTTGGTTGTAATATTGGTTTGCTACTTGTGTTTTCTACATATTCACATTTAATGGCATGCCACATGTGTACAGTACTGCTACACTCATTTGCCCCTCAGAATGTGTACCCCTGGCATCCACAGTAGGATGTATACTGTTTCCATGTCACTATATGAAGCAGTGTGACACATTCATTGTAGACTACTTGTTACATCTAAGTCCAAGAGGCAGGATCATTCTCAGGGGTGCATGATCAATAAGAGTCACAGCACTGTAATTCCCTTTCTTTGCTCTGAACCTGTTGCAGTACCTAGGAGATGTATTAAAGCAATAGCAAAACTCTGAAAAGTATTACAACCTTTTTACTTTGTATCGTAAAAGAAAATGTAAAAAAAAAAAAAAAAATCTTACAAAAAAGTGGGCTATACAGCTCTGAAAATTGCAGGACTGTAGAAGCTGGAAAAATCAAGAAATCCCAAGGGATGGTTTAAGAAATGATTTTGGAATGCTCTCCCTGCTGAAAAAATATGAATTTTTTGCAACAGATTTCAATGGCTGGTATCTCAATGGTGTAATTAACATTTACTTAATTATTATTACATGTGCTAATCAAACAGATGGACTAGACTTTTGTTTTTCAGCCACAGCCTGGTTTGGTACAGCAGTTATGAATCATTAAGTACAGAACAGTAAACACAATAGTATAACTAAGAACCGTTACATACATAAAGACTGTGTTTCAACACGCAAACTACAATACATTACATTAATTTTCTTTATAAATGGTATCGCTGTAATGATTACTATAATGATGATGTGTAAAGTTGGGAGCATTAAAGTAGTTTGCTTAGTGGTCACTTTTTACTTTTGTTCTTTAAAGGCATTATCACAGTACACTGTTAATAAAAAAATAAAGAGACTTCTTCCTTCTCTTAGGTTACTTCATACTAATTTACAGTATATGCATTACAGTTTGGTTGCCGGTTATATTCTGGTTGTTCTGCTGCAGTAGATGTATACAGGTTGTGCATTGTGCTTTAGATGATTATGAGATTGGGTTCAAAGTTGCTTAAAGGTTGTCATCTGATTAGATTTATTGGTGGTCTCATTGGCAAAGCAGTATTGCTGAAATGAAATTGAAGATAACAGAAAAGTATATTTCCTGCTTCTGTGCATGGAGAGCGTGGACAGTATTTTTTTTCTTGTGTTTTTGCCCTCTTTCCAACCAACCAACCAACCAACCAACCATCATCCTTTCTCCAAAGGGTCTTGGACACATTCATTCTTTATCAGGAACCAGGGACCATCATCTTGAGAGACAGCCAAGTGGAGAGCCAGATGTCATTCAGGCAGGATGAAATGTTGCTAGGTCTTGGCCGTCTGCAAACCATCAGCATTTTTCAGCAACCAAATGAGACACCAAATGGCTCACACTGCCCTCCAGGCTAAACAACAGTCCCCAGGGTCTTATGCCTAGTGAACAGCTCATCAGTACTGACAATCTAGTCTGGATAGCTTGCAATGAAACTTTCAGTGAGCAAACACTGGGGTTCTTTGAGTAAACCGTAGTTCTGGCCCTGGTGGCTGACACATCTGCTTCATTGTAAGAGTCTATTCTGCCTTCTCCTAGTGTGTGGGTATTTTCAAACACATGCTATAATCTGAGGCTACCATCGCTGGCTTAGTAGGTGAAGTTCATACCCCAGTCAGTGTTGCACTACCGTTCCAGGCAAACTTGGATGGCCTAAGGCTGACCAAGTTTGCTGATGATTGCAAACTGGGAACAATCATTAAGTCCCCCAAAGATGTTAATATACTAAAGACATGGTTAACACAGACACATGATTGGTGTCAAAACCACTGATTAAGGCTAAATGCAAAATAATGCATTATTATTCCCTTTGGGAAAGCTAACATCCCTGCTAATTACATTTTTGATGGCTCCCCCCTAAGTGTAGACTCAGTGGCACATGATCTGGGTACTCAGGCTGATAGCAATCTGAACTTTGAACACCATGTATCTAGAGTAGTAAGGAAATTCTTCTATGAGGCACATCTTATATGTAAAAGCATCATATTTAGCTCGAAGGAAGTTATAATTCCATTATACTCAGCCCTCATCAGACCAATAATAGAGTACAATGCTCCTTTTTGCATGTACCTCTCCAGACACCTGTAAATGGGCAGACCACAGAGGTTTTCCACCAGGAAATTACAGGGTACACAAAACAAGTCTTACAAGGAAAGACTAAAAGCCCTGTCACTGGATTCTGTGTCCTACAGGTTTCTAAGGGGTGACCTGAGCCTAGCTTACAGGGCATTCTTTGACCTAGCCCGATGGAAATGCTACCATTCATAAATCAATCTGCATGAGTGTCACTCGGGATCTTAAACTAGCCTCTGACATGAACAGGTCATGCTGGGGAGAAATACATCTCCCAAAGGCTGCCACTTTTCTAGAACAAGCTTCCAACTGACATGAAATAGAGCTCCTTCCTGACCCTCTTCAAACGCAACCTAGATCAACGGATGGGTGACCACAAATTTACTTCTGGGGTGGTGCCCATGTCCCTCCTGGACAGAGGAAGTCAGTACTAACTACCATAGACACTTAAAAATAACAAAATGTAATGCCACAGAGGCCACAGATAGTTAAAAAATAATTTATTAAAACAAATAAAAACACTGAATGCCTTCATCTCTTGAGGCAGAGAGACTTCATCAGATTAATTAAGTCTGAACCCAAAGGCAATATATGCAACTTGAACACAAAATTCATTGTTTGTTTATCGATTAATAAACTGAGTCAATTTGTCTTTTAAAGGACCAAGATAAAGAAGAATGAAGAACAGTTACATAAGAAACAAATACTGTTGAGAAACCTTCACACATTATTTTAATAAAAGACACACACTTCAATTATTAAACTGGCAGACACTTAAAAGTGCTCAATGTTTTTAGAGTTGTTCACATAGCAAGCTTTCAGCGTGTGTAAATACAGACAAAATTCATCCATCCCCATAACGAATGACTGAGGAAGGTAATTTAAGAAAGCCTAATAACGGAAGGGTAAAATAAAAACAGAAAAGTTGACAAGATTGTATTTGGATTATCTAGGCATGTGGCCTGCTGATAAATGGACTGGAAAGGTACTGAACTGGCTAGTAAATAGCTTGGACAAGCTTTAGAGCAAGAACCAGTGGGGTAAAGGATAGCAGGCTAAAATCTAGTATGGCACAGATCAAGAGGTTAAATCTTGATGAGAAGGGAGACATGGTTTAAAGGAAGACGTCTTAGGGGCTTAGTGCAAGCTACGTAAAAGGACCCAGTGGCTCAAGTACAAACAGTGTTCAGTCTCACAAAGAGGTTTACCAGTTGGACTGGGTGTGCATCAGGGTTCACCTCTGAACTCATTGCTGTTCATACTGGTGATGGACTAGGAAACAGGTCAGAGGGGACAGATCAACAAATTCACTATATGCAGATAATATGGCATTACAGGCAGACACTGAAAAAGAACTTCAGCAAAATAGGATAATGGAATGCAAAACTGGAGACATATGAAATGAAACCGAGTGTAGACAAGATAGGGGTAATGCAGCAAGTTGGGAAAATCACAAGAAGGTAGAACAGAAAAGAGTGGAACCAGTTAACAGCTTCAAGTATCTGGGATGGGTGGCTGAGGAGAAGGGAAGTGTAAATGAGGAGATCAAAGCAAGAATTAGAGGTGCTGCAACCAAATGGCACAGAGTGTCAGTGATAATGTCTGCCAGAAGAATGCTTAAGAAGCTGAAAAATAAGGTGTACAAAACAGTGGTGTGACTAGTACTACTGTATGGTACAGAAACCTGAGCAGTGAAGGAAAAGCAGTTAAGGAAGCTAGAGGTGATGGAGTTGACATGCCTGAGACAGGTGGCAGGATGTAAACTGTGGGATAGCTGAAATGAGGACATCAGAGTAAAATCTCAAGTATTTACAATTGTAGAGAAGGTCAAAGAGAACAGACAAATGTGTTTTTTAACACCTTTATTTAATTATCACTTGTGACATAGGCAAATTTACATTTATATAAAAGTAATCAAACTGTATTAGCAAGTTCACATTTACAAACATTATATTTCACATATATTGCTATATATCATATAACCTAAGCAACATTAAGTTATTCAATTCCTGCCTTTTTTAAACAAGAAACATCTGTATTAAACCATCACTTATGACATAGGCAAATATGCATCTATATAAATGAAAACAAACGCAGACACAATCCTAGTTGCAAGCATTTAAAATCACAAATCATTCTGCTGTACTCGCAGTTCAATGATTATACATCACAAAGCATTACACAGCTCATTTAAATCCCGCCTTCTTTTAAACCACATTCCTCCCCTGTATGTATTGTTCCCACAATTCCCATTTTTTCCTATGTGGATTGCTCCTACCCTTTCCTAAAGATCACAGTTCCAGTTGTTTTAGCTCTATTACAAATTCCGTTACTTCTAGTATAGTTAGTTTAGATTTTGATTTCCATTTTCTAGTAATTGTTTTTTTGGCAGCCACCATAATTAACCACAGCAAGGCCTTACCATGTCTAGGCAATTCTGATTTTGCATTATAGCTCTGAAAAATCATCTCCTTTGTCACACCAATCTATCAGCATCTCTGACAGTGCATCCCACAGGGAATCTTTAAAGTCCGCCAAATCACTGCACTCCCAGAAAATATGTTCCCAATTACTTCTTTCTTCACCATCACATCTCCAACATTTTCTGTCTGCATGAGGAAAAAATCTCCGGAGTCTACTTTGGGTATAAAAATATCTATGTAAACATTTCTAAGCAAAAATCCTAAATCTTCTAGATTTTGTTACATATTTGAGACACACACACACACATATATATATATATATATATATATATATATATATATATATATATATATATATATATAGATATATAGATATACATATATATATATATATATATATATACATATATTCTACCACAGTTTCTTTGTGAATTGCTTATCCAATCTCTCTTCCTTATCCTTTCTAACCTCCTCTGATTGATTTTTATAGTTACCATGCAATATTTTATATGCTCTACTAATTATTCCTTTTTTCAATGGCAGCTTCCATTCTAGATTCTACTAAAACCTCTACTAGTTCTGGTCTTTCATTTAGGACCCCCTATTTCTCTCTTTGCCTATACTTTGATATCAATCCTTGATAGGGAAGGAAATCTCTAAACTTCAGTCCAAATAAATACTTGGCATCTTCCCACTCTATCATCTTTGCCTCTCTAGCTATTTGCTCTCGATACCTTGATTCATTTGCCAGTTTTCTCCAATAAATTCCAGTCCCCTCTTGCTCTTGCCTATACTCTTAATTGCAGTCATCCCTGTCAGCAGAATCTCCTTTCTCCATTCCCATGTTGGCTTAGTTCTTAGGATACTTTCTGCTACTTTATAGATATAACATCCCGTATGATTGTTATTCCCATTAAAGGCCTGCATCCAAAATCTCAGTCTCTCCTGGTTTCTTGAGCTTCCCGCCATTTCATCATCATCCCTTTCCACTTCGAATTATAGTTTTTTGCTTGTGCTATGTATAGCAGTCAACTCTACAGCTCTGAAATACCCCTTCAAATCAGGTAATCCCAATTCGCCCTGTTCTGATGGAAGAATCAGCTTATCCCACTTGACTCCTGCCATCTTTCCCTTCCAACTAAAGTCCTTCAGCTCTTTATTAATTGCTATCTACAACTTCTCCTTTGCTTGATAAAAATATGCCTGACCTGTGTATAAGACTAATGGGACTAAAAGCATTTTAATTGCTTCCTAAACATATAACAAAGGTTCCATTTTCTCCGTTGTTGTATTATTTTTTGTTTAGTCTCTTCCTACATATCTTTAGCTGCCACACCAGAATCATTTTTAATCCATACTCCTAAATACTTCATTTTGTCCCCATAAATGTGGATGGATATTGCTGAACCACTTCATTGTGGTACATAATTTACCGTTATTGCCTTTGTTTTAGCTTCATTAATTTTGTATCCTGAAAAGATTTAAAATGGTCTCAAAATGTTCCACAACACTGTAATGTCTCTTTCTGGTTTTGTCAGGTATAAAATATTATCTGCAAATAGAGCCAGCTTTTCTTGACTACCATACCAATTACACCATTGAATTTCTGCATCCCTTATTGTCTTTTCCAGTGGTTATAAATATAATGCAAGTAACAAAGGGGAAAGAGGACAGCCCTGCCTGGTTCCTCTGCTCAAGCAGAAATTATCAGAGAGGACCCCACCCACTTCAATTTTTGCCTCTGATCCCTCATATATCCTCTTAATCAACCATATAATTTTTTTTCAGGAAATGCAAATACTTCCATTGGCCTGCTCACAAAGTCCCAGCTTATTCTGTCAAATGCCTTCTCTGCATCAAATCCACCAACAATGGTATTCTCTTACATTCTGCTTCCTTCAGGATCATCAATGTTCTGTTAATGTTGAACATTTGCCTCCCCTCCACAAAAGGGCAAATGATTCCTTTAGCTCACATTGTTACAGACGATACAGTATTTTTTTTTTACAGAGACTGAAGCACTTACAGATATGATCAAGCATAAAGGGTATCCTACATCTATGCTCCAGGATATACAGGATGAGATGTTTAATAAGAGAATAAATGAAGAATACCATCCAATCTTGTAAAAGATGTTGACAGGAAATGTGGAAACCAATGTTTTGAATTCTAGCCATGCTAATTTTAATATTGGGAATGGTGGTTTTAACAATGCCAAATTGTTTGTTACAACTTTTTCAGTTGACAGAACTGTCATAGTTGAAGTTTTAAACCATTGTTGGAACATCTTTAAGACTGGTATGACCCTACTGGATAAGTTAGGGGAATAAACATGTATAGTATCTTGTATAAGATTTGTCTTTTAAGAAATTACTTGAACATGGCTCAAAGTCGGCACTTCAACATAGAAAATGTGGAATATTCAAATGTGGTCATTGCAATTACTGTATATATAATAAGATGGGCGACACTGTTGTGAATGGTAAACCATTATGAATATGGGGCCATTATTCATGTAACTCAGTATGGGTGGTTTATTTGGTCTGTTGTGAATTTTGTCCAGCATTTTATGTGGGCATGACTGGTAGAAAATTATGGAACAGAATTTATGAACATTTAGTGGATATAAGAAATGGAAAAATGACAAATGCATTATATAGGCATGTTAAAAATAATGTCACATGCAAGTTTTACTTTGTGGCATTAAAACATGTCAATTTGGATTCCCAGGGTTATGCTGTGGATGAACATCTAGCCAAAAGTGAACTAAGTTGGCAGATTAGCCTAGATGCTACAATATATACCCGGTTTAAATGATTCTGTATCTATTTTCTCTGTTCTTAAATTAAGAAATTTAGCTAATTGATGTCCAGTTATATTGTTAACTAAGTTAATTACATTTTTAATATATTTATCACAGGATTTTAAATACTATTTAAGCAGTGTATTTGGGTCTACATTTTAGTTCTGATGAAGTTTCGTTAATAATTGCAGTGGAACGAAAGCTCTTAACTATCCAATAAAGTGTCATTTTTATGTGGTATCTATCAGCAGGTGTTTTTCATCATAGGAATTTATGTGTGGTTAGAAGTTTATAATATTTCTTGGGATTTTAGTTGTTTTTTGATATGTCTTTATCCATAAGTGCTATGAATCTAGGCTCAGATGCTAACCAACAAGACCAGACTCATCTCATAGGTGGATCTTATGTTGTTAGTTCAACAGTTAATCATTATAATAGTGAATAGTCATTATTTGCCTTTAACTTCTTCCAGCCAAAACAGTTTGGGCTTACCACTAACCCAACCAACACCAGCTATTGGGGATAATATGGATGCAAGTTTTATAGACTTTTCACAATGTAAAAACAACAACTTTGAATTGTTCGTGATGATAGTTCCGTGTTTTCTGCTGGGAGTTTGGGTGAATACTTGAATCTTTGTGAGAAAAAAACTGTTAGCCTATAAGAAACTCTAGTTAGACAACTCGTATTTACTTAAAAAGTTCAACATAATCAAATCCCAAAGGGTTTGCGATTTAGGCAATACCTGAACAGGGTCATATTGGCTCCGAATATTATAAAGAGCTAATCAAGGTTTTTGACAAAGTGGAGCTTGAACTAATGAGGGTAATGATCAAATATAATGACATGGAACTGGAGCAGCTTTCTAAAGATATGGACAAGCTAAATAATTTAGTCACTAAAGACTTATTTGAACAGTATAAAAATGATTAAGAAGATTTTTCCTGGCATAGATAAAACATGTGCTTCTATTTTCAACAGGAAAGCAAACATTTTTTTAGAGATCAGGACAGTTATATAAAAGGGAATGCATATCCTTTACCTTCTACTGGATTTAAACAAACTACCCAGCTTCAAATACCCAATGATGATAATCATGCAAATATAGAGAGGACCAATCAGAATCAGCAAGAGTAGGTCCCTTTAGAACCCAGACGTTCGGAGAGAATTAGGAACAAAAAACAGCATACGAGGGAAGGCGGACCCGAACACAACAAGTCATTGAGATAATACCAATTAGATGCGTAACCCAAGGTGAGTTCAGGAGATCAGAACTGGTGGAAGTCTTCCCCTTGAACAGTTCTGATATGGATAATCCAGGCATGTCAAGTGTTTCAGTGGTTTTTAACAGGATGAAGGATTTTAAAGTGTTCAACTAGTCCATGAAAGTTTTTACAACAGCTCATGCCGATGTTCATTCAAAAGGATTTTCTTTTGTGCCAACATGTTGAGCAAATCTTGTGAGCACTATGACAGATTTAAAACTGTACACTCGAAAATTGAATTTAGCCTTATGGTTTCCAGTGAACTCTGGCTCTTTCAATCAAAATGTGTGTTCTAGGGCCAGTACTTTTATGCCACCTATGAAAAATTACATTTCTTTCTTTGAAAAACTTTGTGAACATAAAATTAGACATGTGTTGGGTTGTTCTAACAAAAGTAAATATTACAATTTGACAGATTGTGAGTTAACATTGTTTAATGATGTGTTTTGATCATTCTGTGTGTGTCACGAGTCCCAACATAGGCGGTGGCCTGGTTATTATGAATGTTTTTGATTATAACAACAAAAGGAGACTTTTACTAGATAATGGTTGCTATGGGGAAGTTTCCCCTAATGAGATTTTCATGGTCTACAGGCAAATTGATTTGGCTTTAAATGATATGCATTTGCAAAAACAAATTTCTTTAGGTGAATTAAATTACATGTGAAATGTGAAAACAGTTATTTGAGTATTTCTGGCATCCCAAAGGTTCATAAGGATGTTATAGACCCTCCTCTTAGACCAATTGTAGGTGCACATCTGGGAAAAAACTTTTTATTGCCAAATTTCTTGATAATATATTGAATGGTTTTGTTGATAAATTACCTGACATTTGTAAGGATTCTTGGCATTTTTTTAAAATAGCTTAATGAGGTGAAGTGTGGTCTTGAGGTGTTATTTGTTACCGTCGATGTGACTAATTTGTTCTCAGTTATCCCCCATGGGGAAGGTCTTCAATGGTTGGAAAATCAGCTATTTTCAATGGGGGAAAGTACAGTTTTGTACCTACCATAAATGTAGATGTTCGAAGATCCACATTGCTGCAGTCCTTACACTTGGGTAGTCCGCTGTCCTCGGTCGGCCCGAATATCAAAGTATAAGGCTGACGTCAGTCAAGGCGCATTTGACTGACATCAGGACGTCAGGGTACAAATGCGCATGACCGACGTCATATCCTCAGTCTTTTCTTGCCCCAGATGTCAGAAGACCCTAAAAATAAAGGTCAAAACCAAAAGACAGCAAACAAACAACCAACCATCCTAGCACTAAAAATATGTACAATATATACAATATACATCATATTGACAACCCAACCCACACAACCGCCTCTAACTACAGAGGGAAGGAGGGAGGTAATTGGACTGCAGCAATGTGGATCTTGAACATCTACATTTATGGTAGGTACAAAACTGTACTATGTTCTTCATCTCACATTGCTGCAGTCCTTACACTTGGGTAGAATCCCAAAGCAGAGGTAAGGGAGGATGGCCAAACTATAAGGAAGCAGGAGCTGCCAAAATGCCCTGCAAAACAGCAGTGGCAAAACCAGCCCTGGATTTAGAGTAAAGTGGTAGGTGATAATGCCTAGAGAAAGTATGCACTGAACTCCAAGTAGCTGCCTCCAAAATATCCTTGGTTGCCACCCCTCAAAAAGCTGTCAGTGGCAGTAGCCCTAGTGGAATGAGGCCTAATCCCAGCTGGAATCTCCTTGCCATGATGGGAATAACAGAAAGCAATGCAAAACCCAATCCACTTAGAAATAGTTTGTTTTGACACAGGCTTGCCCTGAGAACTCAAAGCAAAAGAAACAAATAACTGCTGAGACTGCCTGAACCCTTTATTTCTGTCCAAATAATATCGCAACTGCCTGTGTACATCTAAAGTGTGCAAAATCTTTACCCTTTATTTTGGGGATTTGCATAAAAAGTAGGCAAATGAATAGTTTGGTTTAAAGCCACACTAGAAACCACTTTAGGCATAAAGGAAGGATTAGTACGTAAAGATACCCTATCCTTATGGAAAATTAAGAAAGGCTCAACCGCCATAAGGGCCTGCAACTCAGAAACCCTTCTTGCAGAGGTAATAGCCAACAAAAAAGCAGTCTTCCATGATAAAAACTTTAATTCAGTAGTAGCTGCAGGCTCAAAAGGTTGTAGAGTGAGTTTCTCCAACACAAAATTGAGATCCCAAGCAGGAGTAGGAGCTCTTCGTGGGGGTCTTATATTCTTTGCCCCTCTAAGAAATTGCTTGAACAAAGGATGAGAAAACAATGGTGGGTCACAATCATAGTGAGTCGAAATTGCTGCAGCATGAACCTTAATAGAAGAGAAGGACAAACCTTTGTCCAGTAACTCAGTAAGATATTGAAGAGCCACACTTAAATTAGGCTCAGAAACATCAAAATCCTTTGCTGCACCCCAAAATAAAAATCTCTTCCATTTATCTGCGTACACTTTCCTTGTACTAGGCCTTCTAGCTTCCAAAATAACATTCAAAACTTGCTGTGGAAGTGGAGGGCCACTATGGTTCAAAACAGAATATGCCAGGCTGTTAGGTGCAGAGAGTGAAGCTTGACATTGAGCAAATGACTGTCCTCCTGAGACAACAGGTGTGGAATCGAAGGCAAAGGTCATGGAGGCTTCCGTACCAGGCTTCTCAGTAATGGGTACCAATGCTGTCGAGGCCAATCTGGAGCTATCAAAATCATCCTTGGCTTGTCTTGTCTGGCCTTCAGTAGTACCTTTGGGAGGAGAGGCAGAGGCGGAAAGGCATACACATGAAGATTGCTCCAATTGAAAGAAAGAGCATCCACTTTCCAAGCTGTGGGATGAAACCTTTTTGTGCAAAACTTTGGCAGCTGGTGGTTTAGTGGAGAAGCGAACAGATCTATGTCTGGAGTTCCCCATGACACTGTCAATTTCTGAAATACATGAGGATCCAATTTCCACCCGTGGGGATCCATAATTTGTCTGCTCAACACATCTGCTAAGGAGTTCTGTGCTCCCGGCAGAAACCTTGCCTGAAGATTTAGCTGTAAACTGACAGCAGTCTCCCACAAAATCATTGCTTGCCTGCATAGAGGATAAGAATGTGTTCCGCCTTGCTTGTTGATGTACCACATGACAGTTGTGTTGTCTGTTAGAATCAACACCTGCCCTGGAAGAAGTAAATCCTTGAAAGCTATTAATGCAAACTGGACTGCTAACATCTCTTTCAAGTTGATATGTAGATGTTGTAGTCTGGCAGGCCACTTGTCTTGTATCCACTTTCCATTCAGATGAGCTCCCCAAGCTTTGTCTGAGGCATCTGTCATTAGAATCTGACTCGCCTCTGGCCGGGTCACAGAGAGTCCCTTGTTTAGGTGACATTCCTGAGCCCACCACAACAATTCCTTTTGAATGCAAGGTATTATTTGAATGACAGTGTCCAAATCCTGGCAGTGCTGTGTCCATACATTTTGAGATACCATTGTAGCTTCCTCATATGCAGTTTGGCATTGGGAAGCACCAGAATACAAGATGCCATGAACCCCAAGGCTTGAAGGACTGTCCTTGCAGTCAGCCTGGACTGATGAGACAACTGATGAAAGTAAAGGGAAAGATTCTTTTGTTTGTCCGGGGTAAAAAGGCCATCTGGGATGCTGTATTCAGTCTCACACCCAGAAAGCACATGTCCTGAGAGGGTACTAGACTGGACTTTATTTCGCTTCACAGAATACCCCAGGCATCTTAGCACTGCTATCACATAATCCAAATGATGAAGAAGCTCGTCCCTTCCTTGAGCCAGAATCAGGCAATCGTCCAAATAAGGATAGATCTGTATTCCTTTTAACCTGAGGAAAGCTATCACTGGAGCCAGAACTTTCATGAACACTCTGGGCGCAGTAGATAAGCCAAAGGGCAATGCAGAGAACTGATAATGAGAAGTCCCAGCTCGAAAACGCAGATACTTCCTGCAACTCAGTCTGATAGGAACATGAAGATAAGCCTCCTTGAGATCCAAAGTTACCATCCAATGATCTTTGCCCAGCAGAGGTAAAAGCTGCTGTAACGTCAACATTTTGAACTTGGGAATGTCCAGATAAGTGTTGAGGATAGATAAGTCCAAAATTGGTCTCCACGTGTTCCCTTTCTTTGGTACTAGGAACAGGCGAGAATAAAATCCTAGGCCCACTTCTGGCATAGGGACCGGCTGTATGGCCCCTATTTGGAGTAACAGAGAAATTTGCTTGTGAGCCTCTATCCTTTGTTGAGGAGGAACGTCTGGCATGCCTTTGAAAGGAGGCAAGGTATGGAAATAAAACCTGTAACCGTGGTGTATGATATCCAATACCCATCTGTCTTGGGTAATTAAACTCCAATTTTCTTTGAAAAGTGCCAACCTTCCTCCCAAAGGTGCTGCCAGACGAGAAGGCTCTGGCAGCTGAAAAGGTAGGTCATTGGGTCTGTTTACGAAAGGACTGACCCCTGCCCTCACCGAAGACTGTGCAGGAGAACTCCCTGTTCTAGGCCTGAAAGAGCCCTGAGCTCTGCCCCTACCACGTCTAGATCTACCCCTAGACTGGGAATCATAAGAAGGATACGTCCACCCCTTAGTAGGCCAATTTCTACTAAACTTTGGAGGCTGAACCTGCAAAAAATCTTTAACAGTCTGCATAGACTTAGCCTTGTCTTCCATTTTCTTTAAAACTGCCTCAACAGGAGAACCAAACAACACGTCAGATTGTAAAGGAGCATCTAAAATCCTAGTTTTAACATGGTCAGATAAATTCTGATCCCTCAGCCAGGCGTGCCTGCGAAGAACTGACCCAGTGGCAGCCACCCTAGATGAGGCCTGTACAGCATCAAAACCACATTGCAAAGAATGCTTACCCACCTGTTCAGAAACATGTACTAAATCTTGTAACTCTTTACAATCAATACCTTCCGCCAGAGCATCAACCTTAGACTTCAATTGTGAAAGGAGATAGTTTTGGTATTTCAACATATGAAACTGGCAATTCAAAGCCCTCATAGCTAGAGTGGAAGAAGTATAAACTTTCTTTCCCCATCTATCCAAGGCCCGGGCCTCTTTATCTGTAGGTTACCGGATTCTTGACAACAGAAGCCTTAACACCTTTGGGCCCCTGACTAACAGTTTCTGGGTCTGCCCTAGGACTCTTAAAAAGATACTTATGAGCTTCAGGCACCCTGTAATACCTATCCGGTTTAACAGGAGCAGGAGGCAAAGAATCAGGATTAAGAGAAGCCTCTGTAAAAACATCTTCCACCACATCCAAAACAGGAGGTATAGCCAAAGGCCTATGCTGGGGTAAAAACAGAAATTCCCTAAGCCTTTTCCTGGAATCGGAGAAGTCCTGACCTTCCCACTTAAAATGCTCCCTCATGGAATGAAGAGTTTCTGAAAAAGAAAAATCCTCAGGAGGAGAAGCAGAAGGAGTAGAATCATCCACATCAGAGTCAGAATAAGGAGAATACTCCTGCAAGTCTTCAGCCGAAGACTCTGAAACATCCGAAGCCTGCTCAAAACTCCCTAGCTCAGGCTCCACCCTAGGTCTCTTATCAGGAGGGGGAAAAGAACCCCTAATCAAAGTAATCAAATCTTCTGCCATTTTAAGCATATGCTTCTTGGGCACAGTTCCTGAAGAACTAGGGGTGACACCAACTGAAGCTAAACCTGGCCTGCCTCTGGGAGAAGCCTTGGAAACAGAAGGAGAGGGCCTAACCACCCTAGGAAGGGAGGGGAGTATAGTAACCTGAGAAGCCCCATCAGCCTGACCTGCCTCCTGAGAGGCCACATCCTGCAATAACAAGGTCTCTCCCTGGGATCCCAAAGAAACCTCCGGTGGAACCACCAGCTCCACCGACACCTCTAAAGAACCGGCGTCCGGTACGGACGGTTCTTCTAGACTAGGCTTAACTGCTTTGTCCTTGCGCTTCTTCGAGGAAGCGGGCGTCGGAGCATCCGACGGCATTTTATAATTGCACCGCTTCCCGAAGACTACCCTGGCACAATCTAACCTTCTCTTTATAGTGCGCTTATTGAATCTAGCACAAGAGCGACACCCAACAACGTCGTGCTCAGGCCCTAAACAAGGAATACACAAAGTATGATAGTCTCTATGCGGTATCTGTTTCCCACAAGAAATACAATTATTCACTTTTTCTGACATCCGGTAAACCACTGAGGCAAGAAAAAACTAAAATATTCCCCAACGGGGTACTTAGCCAACTTTGACTCGGTCTGAAACTCCGAAATCGAAAAATTTCAGAACGCCAACCGGCACTTGCAAAGCTGCTTCTGCATCGGACCATGCGGCAAAAAAGACTGAGGATATGACGTTGGTCATGCGCATTTGTACCCTGACGTCCTGATGTCAGTCAAATGCACCTTGACCGATGTCAGCCTTATACTTTGATATTCGGGCTGACCGAGGACAGTGGACTACCCAAGTGTAAGGACTGCAGCAATGTGAGATGAAGAACATCTGCAGCAAGATGAAATTAATATGGTGGTTACCTTGCTGGATATTGTCCTTAAAAATAACTTTATATTTTTTGACAATAAATACTATCAACAAACAACAGATGTGGCAATTAGTGCAGCTTGTGCCTCATTTGCCAACCTTGCTATGGCATTTTGGGAGCATGAATATGTATTTAACAGTGTATTTAAAAATTCCTGGCTTTTATATACTAGATATTTGGATGATATTTTTATTTTATGGAAAAATACTCAATCTGAGCTTCAGGAATTTTTTGAGTACATAAATAAAACTACATCCTTTCTAAAGTTTACACTTAAATTTGACTTTGATCAGATTTTATATCTGGATATATTACTGACGAAAAATTTAATAGATGCCTGTTACATGTCCAACATATTTCGAAAAAGTACTTTTTCTAAAAATTGTTTACATTATAGTAGATGGCATTCATACTGTCAGAAAAAAGCTATTGTGAAAGGACAAATTGTTCTTTTAGCTTGCATTGTTACAGAGGATACAGTATTTTTTTAGAGAGTGAAGTACTTATAGATATGTTCAACCACAGAGGGTATCCTATGTCTATGCTCCAGGATATAAAGGATGAGGTGTTTAATAAGAGAATAAATGAAGTGTACCATCCAAACTTGTCAAATATGTTGACGGAAAATGTGGAAACCAATGTTTTGAATTCTAGGGATGCTAGTTTTAATAATGGGAATGGTGGTTTTAACAATGCCAAGTTGTTTGTTACAACTTTTTCAGTTGACAGCAGTTCATAGTTGAAGTTTTTAACCATTGTTGGAACATTTTTAAGACTGATATGACCCTACTGGATAAGTTACGGGAAAAAACATGTATAGTATATTGTAAAGATTTATTTAAGAAATTACTTGAATATGGTTCAAAGTCAGCCCTTCAACATAGAAAATGTGGAATGTTCAAATGAGGTAATTGCAATCACTGTATATATATATATATATATATATATATATATATATATATATATAAGATGGGTGACACTGTTGTTGTGAATGGCAAGCCATTACGAATATGGGGCCATTGTTCATGTAACTCAGTACGGGTGCTTTATTTGGTTTGTTGTGAATTTTGTCCAGCATTTTATTTGGGCATGACTAGTAGAAAATTGTGGAACAGAATTTATGAACATTTAGTGGATATAAGAAATGGAAAGATGACAAAGGCATGTTAAAAATAATGTTACACAAGTTTTATTTTGTGGTATTAAAACAGGTCAATTTGGATTTCCGGGGTCATGACATGGATGAACATCTAGCCAAAAGTGGACTAAGTTGGCAGATTAGGTTAGATGCTACAACATACCCTGGTTTAAATGATTCTGTTATCTATTTCCTCTGTTCTTAAATTAAGAAGTTTGAAAATCCAAAACAGCCAAGGAAGAAGTAAAAGTCCACAGTGGTAAAATATACCATACAGGATAAAAAGAACCCTTATTGAAGGGGTGTAGGCTCTGCCACTGATTCTAATTGGTTATTTGTTTAAATATGGTTGATTTTAACTGGTTTTTAGATCTGATGAAGAGCTAATGCTCGAAAGTGCTTATCTGTGGGTTAAATAAAGTTTTATTTATTGTTTATTTACTGATTGTCTGAAGAAGTCGAGAATCTGACGAAAACGCATACTGTCCATTATCAGAGGATTAAGGCGTTTACATGTTTTTTCGTGGCTGGTGACAGCCTTGTCTGCTTGGTTTTGGAATAAAGAGCTTTGGCTGACTTCCTGGTGGCGATTGTTTCGTTTCGTGGTTGCCTTTTGACTCAGTTTAAATAAAGTTTTAACCAGTTGTGGTGGCTCCAGTGGGTTTTCTTTTTATCCTAAATTAAGAAATTTAGCTGACTGATGTCCAATTATAGTGTTAACCAAATTAATTCAATTTTTAATATATTTATTACATGATTTTAAATGCTATTTAAACAGTGTATTTGGGTCTGCATTTTAGTTCTGAAGTTTCGTTAATAATTGCAGTGGAACGAAAGTGCTTAACTATCCAATAAAGTCTTGTTTTTAGGTGGTGTCTATCAGCGATGTATTTCATCATAGGAATTTATGTGCGGTTAGAAGTTTGTGATATTCCTTAGGATTTTCGTTAAAACCCTCCAGATCTTTTCATTTTTCCCCTCCTAGTTTCCAAACTTCCACTAGAATGCAACCAATTCCTGGGGACTTTCCTGTAGATTGATTATAACATCACAATTTTTATCTCATCTCCTCCTATCTTAACCATTAGTAATTGAGCCTCATCTACCTCAAACCTTGGCAAGATGAGTGTTAACTAATATTACTGAGCACACCATCAGGGACAGCAGTTAAGAATCTTTTCTCTCTCCCATTCAACAATAAGATCCTGCAATATAATAATACAAGCCCACTTTTCCGTATTTATTTTGAATAGTACCTTGGTAACAGGCTTATATCTGCAATCCACAGAACAGAGACTGGTGATTTTGCAAAAGAGACTATCATAACAATATGAACCAACCTCTTGCACCAGGGTTGCTAACCACTCCACAACCTCCATTATCCAATCACACAAGCAATTAAATCTCCATTACATCACTCTTTACATATCTAGTACTACCTGCTCTCTAAGCTCATTATCTTCACTTAGTCAATTAAGTATTAACCACTTAACTGCAGAACCCAATAACAAACACAATGAGCCAATTAGTCATCAATAACTGTTCTTAATCTCATCTGACTCTATGCTCTAATACACTATTAAAGTTAAACTACTACTTACAACTTCTACCATAACAATAGATTATCCTTATACACTACTGCTCTTATAATTCTGTCAGTAGCAGCACACCTAACCTCATATCACATCCACCTAAATGTTTCAGTACACTCCCATACTACGTCATTCCCCTATGCACAACAAATAAAATCTTTTAAGTTGTCATATCACCCTCAATCTTTAACACTGCAAACATCAAACAAGCTGCCTATAGTCTATTCCTACAATGTAACTCCCCCCACATCTCCCTGAAATATAAGTGTACAGTTAAATTCCTCCCTGAAATATAAGTGTATAGTTAAATTCCTCAAGACCATAATAAACATAGCATCATAACTAACTCTTAGTGGAGACATCCACCCAAACCCTGGTCCCAAAACATGGACCAATTACATCTCCAATCCACAAACCAATCCCAAAATACTAAATATCCCTCAAAAAGCATCTGACCTCTTATTGCCAAATATAAATATCAAAAGTATTGCTAACAAATTCCAGGAGCTTCATGCTACTCGTTCTGACTACTCACCAGATATTGTTCTGATTACAGAAACCTGGCTAAAATCAGAAATTAGTGATAGTGAAATCATTCTTCCTGGATATTATATTCTTAGGGTAGATAGAAAGGGCAAGAGAGGAGGTGGAATAACCATTCTATTTAAAAATAACCTTATTGTAGAAACCTTAGATCAAAATACCCCTGACTTTGATAACTCAGAAGTGATTTTTACAAAACTGAAAATCAATTCCAAGAAACATTTAAATATAGTAGGTACATATATACCTCCCAGAAATAATCTTTCCATGTTAGAAGATATACTCCTTTGGTCTTCAGAATCCTTGCCTCAGGAAATAATAATTATGGGTGACTTCAATACAGATTGGTTCACCTGAAACTCAGAAAACCCCTCTAATCACATTAACCTCCACAGATTCACCCAAATCATACAAACTCCCACTAGAATTAACAAATCTTCAGAATGGCAATCCATTCTTGACTGGATGCTAACAAACAGAACTGCTGTCTCCTTTCATTCCATCTCCCAGATGGCCTCAGTGAACATCTTCCAACTTATCTACTACATAAACCCATAAAAACACACCACTTACCATCTGGTAAGGAATAAATCAAACTTCAAATTTCAAGACTTTATATCCATCCTCAAACTCTAACTGGATACCATTTAACATCTCCCCCTAGAGGCTGATGTAGAATATTCCAACTCCACCTTCCTGAACGTTTTGAATGTACTACCTCCTCCTAGAACAATTAGAATAAAATCAAATTTTGCCCCATGGCTAACCAAAGAAACTAGATCATTGCTTAAAAAAAAAAAAAAAAAGGTAAGGTTTGGGATCTATGGCACAAAAGCAAATCTCAAGCATCTAAACAAGGATACCAAGAAAGTACAGTTTTATACCTACCAAAAATGTAGATGTTCGAGTGTTCACACTGCTGCAGCCTTCACACTTGGGTTATCCTGCCATCAGGCGGTCCCGCAGTCGGCCCGAGTTCCAAAGTCTTGGTCTGGCGTCGGTTGCTGTCGCTTCTTCCCTGACGTCAGTGCACCAGGGGTATATAAGAGGCATCCAACGCCATTTTCTTCAGTTTTTCTTGCCCCAGATGTCAGGTGGGCAATATATATTGCCAATGAAACAAGTACAGAAAATACAACTAATACCTTCAGTTATAAGCAAATACACCACAAAGGTTGTATCAGATAGAAAGGTATAGAAAAGTTCAGCTAGTCCAGAGGGGATGGAGGGAGGGTAACCTGGACTGCAGCAGTGTGAACGCTCGAACAACTACATTTGTGGTAGGTACAAAACTGTACTTTCTTGGTATCCTTGTTTAGATGCTTGAGATTTGCTTTTGTGCCATAGATCCCAAGCCTTACCCCTTTTTTTTTTTTAGCAATGATCTAGTTTCTTTGGTTAGCCATGGGGCAAAATTTTATTTTATTCTAATTGTTCTAGGAGGAGGTAGTAGGGGCAAAACCAGCTCTAGTCTTAGAGTATAAGGGTAAGTGATCGTGCTTGGTGAAGGTGTGCACTGAACTCCCAAGTTGCAGCTTCCAAAATATCCTTGGTTGGTACCCCCCTGAGAAAGGCTGTTGATGTAGCAGTAGCCCTGGTGGAGTGGGACCTAATGCTAGCAGGTACCGGTTTCCCATGATGTGTGTAACAGAAATGTATACAATGTCCTATCCATTTCAAAATGGTCTGTTTTGAGATAGCTTTTCCTTGTGACCCTGTAGCATAGGATACAAAGAGCTGGTCAGATTTTCTGAAAGCCTTAGTTTTATCCAAGTAGTAGGGCAATTGCCTGTGAATGTCCAAAGAGTGCAGGAGTCTTTCTCCTTTGTTCTGGGGGTTTGGGAAAAAGGTGGGCAAATGAATGCTTTGGTTTAGGGCCACACTGGATACCACCTTTGGCATAAAGGAAGGGTTAGTCCGTAGAGCGACTCCGTCTTGATGAAAAATGAGGAAAGGCTCCACTGCCATTAGGTCCTGTAGCTCTGAGACTCTTCTAGCTGAAGTTATTGCTAGTAGCAGGGCAGTTTTCCATGATAGAAACTTTAACTCGGCTGAAATAGCTGGTTCAAAGGGCGGTAGTGTAAGCTTTTCCAGAACAAAGTTGAGATCCCAAGTTGGTGTTGGTGCTCTCCTGGGCAGTCTTATGTTCTTAGCCCCTCTGAGATACTGTCTTAGGAGTGGATGTGAAAATAAAGGAGGATTCGTGTTGTAGTGAGCTGAAATCACTGAGGCGTGGATCTTAATAGATGAAAAAGAAAGTCCTTTGTGCAACATCTCAGTTAAGTATTGCAGAATCTGAGGAATGTTTGGAACAAGGGGATTTTGGCCTTTAGCCTGGTTCCAGGCGTAAAATCTTTTCCATTTGTCTGAATAGGCTTTCCTGGTGCTGGGCCTCCTGGCCTCCAGAATGACATCCATAACAGCTTTAGATAGAGGTGTTGGCTGGTTGTTTAGGTAATTTGCCATGCAGCCAGATTTAAAGTCTTGAGCTGGCTGTGTAGAATCTGATTGTTTTGCTGAGTGAGCAGGTGAGGAATTTGGGGTAAAATCCATGGTGGGCCGTGGGCCATATTCCTTAGTATTGGATGCCAGTGTTGGCAATGAGCAATGAGTATCATTTTTGGTCTCTCTAATCTGACTTTCAGCAGCACCTTTGCTAGAAGAGGCAGTGGAGGAAAGGCATACACCGTTAATGTTTTCCAACTGAATGAGAGGGCGTCCACCTTCCAAGCTAGTGGGTGGAATGTCCTTGTGCAAAATTTTCAAAGTTGGTAGTTTTGGGGGTTGGCAAACAGATCTATGTCTGGGCGTCCCCATTTTTGAGTTATCATTGCAAATACTTGTGGATCCAGTTTCCACTCGTGGGGATCCATGATGTTTCTGCTTAGGTCGTCTACCAATGTTTTTCTGTCCTGGAAGAAATTGTGCTTGAAGTTGAACTTGGTAAGTCAGTGCTGTGTTCCACAAGTTCATTGCTTGCCTGCATAGTGGGTAGGAGTGTGTGCCCCCTTGCTTGTTTATGTACCACATAACTGTGGTATTGTCCATCTTTATTAGAAGTTGTCCTGGATGTAAGAGGTCCGTGAAAGCTGTTAGGGCATTCTGTACAGCTAGCATTTCTTTTTGATCGATATGCAGATGCCTTTGATCTATGTTCCATTTGCCCTGAATGCACTGTCCTGCCATGTGTGCTCCCCAGGCATAGTCGGATGAATCTGTTGTTATAGTTTGCCTGGCTGTGGGCAAGGTGAAAGGCTGACACTTGTTGAGATGACATGCCTGTGCCCACCATAGGAACTCCTGTTGAAGGCAGGGAATGAGTGGAATCATTGTTTCCAAGCTGTGGCTGTGCTGTGCCCATACGCTCTTCAGGTACCATTGTAATTTCCTCATATGCAGTTTTGCAAATGGTATTAGGAGTATGCAAGATGCTATGAATCCCAAGGCCTGCAGAATTTTTCTTGCAGGGAGTTGGGTCTTTGTTGCCATCATTTTGAAATATTGAGTCAGCTGTTGTTGCTTGTCTGGCATGAGATAAGCCATCTGGGCCATTGTATTTAAGCTGACACCCAGGAATGTTATGTTCCGTGAGGGCACTAGTTTTGATTTCTTTTCATTTACTGTGTACCCTAGGCAACTTAAAAGGTGTTTGACAAATGCCAGATGCTTTAAAAGAATATCCTTGCTTTCTGCTTGAATTAGGCAGTCATCCAGGTATGGGTATATTTGAATTCCTCTTTGTTTGCAGTATGCAATTACTGGTGCCAGGCATTTTGTGAAGACCCTGGGCGCAGTAGATAAGCCAAAGGGCAATGCAGAGAATTGATAGTGGATTGAACCTGCAAGAAAACTGAGGTATCTTCTGCAGATTTGTCTGATAGGGACATGCAGGTATGCCTCCTTGAGATCCAACATTACTAGCCAAGCCTTCTTGCCCAGCATGGGAAGAAGCTGCTGTAGTGTTAGCATCTTGAATTTGGGTACTTGGAGACAGGTGTTTAGAATTGAAAGGTCCAGAATGGGTCTCCAGGCTTTGTCCTTTCTGGTGTCTAGAAAGAGTCTTGAGTAAAATCCTTGTCCTTTCTCCTGTGTAGGTACCTGTTGAATGGCTCTCATGTCCATGAGAGCTGTAATTTGTTTTTGTGCCTCTGCCCATTGATTTGGTGGCAGGTCTGGCATTCCTTTTATTCTTGGCAAGGTGTGAAAGTGGAATCTGTATCCTTGTGAAACAATGTTTAGGACCCATTTGTCTTTTGTAATGATGTGCCAGTTGTCTGCAAAAAGTGATAATTTTCCTCCCAAGGGAGCTGCCAAGAGAGATTTTCTTGGCAGTCTGAGAGTTAAAGTCATTGTGTTTGTCTTCTGTTAGCTTGGGGCCTGCCTTCTTCTCCTATCTGGGTAGCGGCACCCCATTGGCGAGGTTTGTAAGGGCCTTGTGGCTGAACTCTGCCCCTTGGGTGTCTGTATTTGCCCCTCTGTGGTCTGTCAGATGCTGGAAAGGACCAGTTTTTTGTTGGCCAATTTCTGCTGAACCGAGGGGGTTGAACCTGTAAAAAATCCTTGACCATCTGCATAGATTTTACCTTATCCTCCATTTTCTTTAAAACCTCTTCTGCCTTCACACCAAATAAAACATACTGCTGTGAAGGTGCATCCAATAACTTTGCTTTAACATGATCAGGCAGGGTTTGTTCTTTTAACCAAGCATGTCTGCGTATGACAGACCCAGTCACTGTTGCTCTACAGGAAGCTTCCAATGAATCAAATCCACATTGTAAAGTACGTTTGCCCACCTGTTCAGCTGCATGTAACAGATCCTGCATTTCCTTGAAATCAGGCTGCTCTGAATGTGTGCTCATTTTTTGTTTTAATTGAGACATTAGGAATTGCTGATATTTTAGCATGTGAAACTGGCAATTTAAGGCTCTCATAGCTAGAGTAGCTGAGGTGTATACTTTCTTTCCCCATCTATCTTGTGCTCTGGAATCCCTTTCAGAGGGTACAGAATGTTTAGCAATGGAGGCCTTAACCCCTTTGGGACCCTGGGAAATTGTTTCTGGGTCAGCAACAGGGCTTTTATATAGGAATTTGTGTGAGTCGGGGACTCTGTAGTATATGTCTGGTTTGGCTGGAGCAGGAGGTAGAGTCTGGGTTAAGACTAGATTCTAGGTAAACATCATCCACAATGTCTAACACAGGAGGGATAGCAAGTGGTCTGTGCTGGGGAAGTAAAAGGAACTCTCGGAGCCTTTTCTTAGAATCAGAATAATTCTGGCCTTCCCAGTGGAAATGTTCCCTCATGGTATGTAAAGTTTCCCCAAAGGAGTAGTCTTCTGGAGGAGATGCTGAGGGAATAGACTCTTCAGTATCAGAGTCTTCATAAGGGGGAAAAGAGTACTGCTGTTCCTCAGAAGAATCTGAGGAAATTGAAACCTGGTCAGAGGAAGCATAATCCTCCTCTTGTCTTGGCCTTTTTTCAGGAGGGGGATGGGAACCCCTGATTAGGGTAATTAAATCTTCAGCCATCTTAAGCATCTGTTTCTTAGGCATGGGGCCTTGTACTGGAGACTGATGTACAGTCTTTTTAGATTTTAATGGAGTTTTAAGCTTAGCATAAGATTTAATGGTGAGTGTAGTCGGTCTGAAGACACCTTCTGCAACCAAAGGCATTTCTACTGCACCAGAATATCCTTCTGCTATGGAGTCAGAAAGGGCCTAAAGAAGAAGTCTGCGCTGGCCTAGTACTCTCCGCTTGTGAATCAGAAGCCATCTAGGGTTCTAATTCAGCGGTCGTCAGGGGCTGCGTAGGTGCCTCACTGAAAACTGGAGAACTGACGACAGGCCCTGCAGAGACCTTGGAGTCTGGTTTGGGTCTAGACTGCCTATCCTTATCCTTGCGTTTTTTATGCATGCCGGTTGTCGGTTGCTCCGATGGCATGGTATAATTAAATTTCCTACCAAAGTAATGTCGGGCGAAATCCAACCAACATTTGATAGTTCATTTATTAAACCTAGCACAAAACTGACAACCTGAGACGCCGTGGTCTGGGCCTAGGCAAGGAATACAGTAGGAATGGAAGTCCTTGTGAGGTATTTGCTTCCCACAAGAAATGCAATTGTTAACTTTTTCTGACATTGGACTGAGGCAAGAAAAGGTTCCCCAATGGGGTACTTAGCTTTATTGAAGACCTCGGTCTGAAATTCAATTTGAAAATCTCAGGAGACGGCCGACCGGCACTTGCGAACTGCTTCTGCTTCGGGCACCGCGCGGCAAGAAAGACTGAAGAAAATGGCGTTGGATGCCTCTTATATACCCCTGGCGCACTGACGTCAGGGAAGAAGCGACAGCAACTGACGCCGGACCAAGACTTTGGAACTCGGGCCAACTGCGGGACCGCCTGATGGCAGGATAACCCAAGTGTGATGACTGCAGCAGTGTAACACGATGAACATCGTAGAAATAAAGTACAGTTTTGTATCTACCAAAAATGTAGATGTCCGAACAGGAATGCATCTGCAGTCCTTACAAATGGGTTGTCCTGTCGTCAGGCAGCCCTTCGGTCGGCCGGATTCCAAAGTCTGGGTCTGGCCTCGGCTGGTGTCGCACTTCACCCGACATCATAGCTGCAGTTCTTCGGGTATAAAGGCATCAGCCGACGCCATTTTCCTCAGTGTTTCTTGCCCCAGATGCCAGTTGCCCTCTTGGATAGCTAAATTTTGGATAAATGCCAATGTTTCCAAATAGTAGAAGGCAAACACAAAAAATAAGCATGTATGTACATATATACAAACAAATACACCATAAGAGATCCCCCCCAGCTAGCTATTAGATGGGCAAATACCCTAGGAATACCACAGAGGGGAGGATGGTGGGTAATCCTGACTGCAGATGCATTCCTGTTCGGACATCTACATTTATGGTAGGTACAAAACTGTACTATGTCCTTCAAGGATGCATCTGCAGTCCTTACAAATGGGTAGAATACCATAGCCAAACTAGGGAGGAGGAAGAGGAAATTATGGTGTAGTTAGGATCCCTTGCAAAACAGCAGTGGCAAACCCTGCTCGGGATCTAGAGTATAAAGGTAAGTTATAATGCTTGGCAAATGTATGCACGGAGGTCCAAGTAGCAGCCTCTATAATGTCCTTGGTAGCCACTCTTCGTAAGAAAGCTGTGGTAGTGGCTGTAGCCCTTGTAGAATGAGGCCTTATGTTCTGTGGAGTTTGCTTTCCATGGTAGGAGTAACAGAATCTAATGCAATTTCCTATCCACTTGGAGATTGTCTGTTTTGAAATTGCTTTTCCTTCCCTTCCTGTTGCATATGCTACCAGAAGCTGGTCAGTTTTTCTATTGCCCTTGGTTCTGTCCAGGTAGTAGCGCAACTGTCTATATACATCCAAAGTATGCAGCAGTCTTTCCCCCCTGTTCTGTGGATTTGGGAAGAAGGTAGGTAGGTGGATTGCCTGGTTTAAAGACACTCTGGATACCACCTTAGGCATAAATGTAGGATTTGTTCTCATGGACACTCTATCTTGATGGAAGATTAGGAAGGGTTGTACTGCCATTAAAGCCTGTAGCTCAGAAACCCTTCTTGCTGAGGTAATTGCCAGCAGAAAAGCAGTTTTCCAGGATAGGTGTTGAAGATCTGCTGTTGCTGCTGGTTCGAAAGGGGGGAGTGTCAATTTTTCTAGCACAAAGTTCAAGTCCCATGCTGGTAATGGTGGTTTCCTAGGAGGTGTTACATTTTTAATTCCTCTCAGAAACTGCCTGAGTAGAGGATGAGAAGACAGGGGATCAAGCTGTATTCTGCAGAAATAGCTGATGCATGTATCTTGATGGAGGAATAGGACAGGCCTGTATGGAAAAGCTCTGCCAAATACTCCAGGATGTTGGCAATGTCTACCTTTGACACATCTTTTCCCCTTTCAGTACTCCAAATGAGAAACCTTTTCCATTTTCCTGCATAGTTCCTTCTTGTTGAGGGTCTGCGGGCCTCAAGGATAATGTCTTTAACCCTTTGGGATAAATCTGGGTTAGTTGCTCTTATGTAATGTTCCAGGCAGTCAGCTGCAGAGTTTTCAGGTTTGGATGCAGGGTGTTGTAGCCGCTCTGAGTTAACAGCAAAGGAATCAGGGGTATTGTCCACATTTTCCCCGAGACATGCTCCTCGGTAATGGGTACCAATGTTGTCTTGGCCAGTCTGGAGCTATCAGAATGATCCTTGGACATTCCTCTTTGATTTTCAATAGCACCTTGTGCATCAAAGGAAGAGGTGGGAATGCATATGCTGTCAGGCCTTTCCAACTGAAGGATAGAGAGTCCACCTTCCAAGCAAGTGGGTGGTACGTCCTTGTGCAGAATTTCTTGAGCTGGTGATTGAGTGGGGATGCAAATAGGTCTATTTGTGGCAGTCCCCATTTCTTTGTGATGACCTTGAAGATGTCCGGGTGTAGCATCCATTCGTGAGCATCCGAGGTAGTTCTGCTTAATATGTCTGCTAGGATGTTTTCTTTTCCCGGTACAAAAATTGCTTGTAACTGAATGTTGTAGCTCAGAGCCATATTCCATAGATCCAGTGCCATCCGGCATAGAGGGTATGAATGAGTGCCTCCCTGTTTGTTGATGTACCACATGACTGTGGTGTTGTCTGTCCTTATCATCAACTGCCCTTCTTGGAGGAATGGTCTGAAATTCTGGATTGCTAGTTTTACTGCCAGCATTTCCTTTTGATTTATGTGCAGGTGCAGCTGATCTGGAGTCCATAAGCCTTGTATGCACTTGTCCAGCATGTGGGCCCCCCAACCGAGGTCTGAGGCGTCCGTTGTGATGGTTTGGCTTGGTTGAATGCTGTGGAAGGGCAAACCTGGGTTTGACTGGCATGCCTGAGCCCACCATAGGAACTCTTGTTTCAGGCATGGGATTAGTGGTATTTCGGTTTCTAAGCTGTGCCTGTGTTGAGACCATAAATTCTTCAGGTACCACTGTAGCTTTCTCATATGCAGTCTGGCATGAGGGACCAGGATTATGCAGGATGCCATGAAGCCCAAGGCCTGCAGTACTTTCCTTGCTGTTAGTTTGTTCTGCTTTGTTAATGCCAAGAAGTAGAGAGGAAGTTGTTCTTGTTTTTCTGCAGTTAGGAATGCCATCTGTTTTACTGTGTCCAATTCTGCACCTAAGAAGGTTATTCTTTGGGATGGTATCAGTCTTGACTTTTTTATATTGACTGTATATCCCAGGGCTTGCAGTAAGCAAATGACTCTTTGTAAGTCTTCTGTTAGCTTGTTTTTGTTGTCCACTTGTATCAGGCAGTCGTCCAGGTATGGATATATTTGGATTCCCTGAAGCCTGCAGTGAGCGATTACTGATGCCAGGCATTTCGTGAACACTCTGGGCACAGTAGATAAGCCAAAGGGCAATGCTGAGAATTGATAATGCTCTGATCCTGCAAGAAATCTGAGGTATCTTCTGCAATTTGGTCGTATGGGGACGTGCAGGTATGCCTCCTTGAGATCTAGAGTCACCAGCCAATACTCCTTGCCCAGCATGGGAAGAAGTTGCTGTAGGGTCAGCATTTTGAATTTTGGAACAATGATGAATGTGTTTAAAGCAGACAGGTCGAGAATAGGCCTCCAATTTTTCTCTTTTCTTGGTACCAGGAATAGTCTGGAGTAAAATCCCTTTCCTTGTTCCATAGATGGTACCCTTTCCACAGCTCTCATCTTTGCTAATTGAGCTATTTGTTTTAGAGCTTCTGTCTTTTGATTTGGTGGTAGGTTTGGCATTCCTCTTTTTCCTGGTAAAGTATGGAAATGAAACCTGTAGCCTTGGTCTATAGTTTGCAAAATCCACTTGTCTCTTGTGATATAGTGCCAGTTTTTTGAAAATAAGGCTAACTTTCCACCTAAGGGTGCTGCTATTTGTTCCCTGGTAGGCGGTGCCAGAGCCAAGTCACTGTGATTGTCCAGTTGCAGTGGTAGTAGTTGTGTCTGTGCCTCGTTGGTTGTTACCTTGCCACTGGCGGCCCCTGTAGGCACCTCCTCTGGATTGATTTCTGCCTCTTGAACGCCTATTCCTGCCTCTCTGAGTTTTAGCGGAGTCTGGAAAGGACCAATTTTTGGAAGGCCAGTTCCTGCTAAACCTTGGAGGCTGAACCTGTAAGAAATCTTTCACTGTTTGTACAGATTTTGCCTTCTCTTCCATTTTCTTCAGTACCTGTTGAGCAGGAGAACCAAATAAACTGACCTTATCCATAGGAGCATCTAATAGTTTTGCTTTAACATGATCCGGCAAGACCTGTTCTTTCAACCATGCATGCCTTCTTATAACTGTGCCAGTCATGGCTGATCTAAAGGAAGCCTCCAGTGCATCATAGCCACATTTTAAAGAATGGTTACTAACCTGCTGAATGTTATGCACCATTTCTAGAACATATTTCTTATCTAAAGAATCATCAGAGGACAGTTTCTTAGTTAACTCATCATCATTCTCTTTCGGCTTTTCCCGTTAGGGGTCGCCACAGCGGATCATCTCTTTCCATTTCTTCCTATCCTCTGCATCTTGCTCTGTCACACCAACCGCCTGCATGTCCTCTCTCACCACGTCCATAAACCTTATCTTAGGCCTTCCTCTATTCCTCTTACCTGGCAGCTCCATCCTTAGCATCTTTTTCCCAATATACCCATCATCCCTCCTCAGCACATGTCCAAACCAACGCAATCTCGTCTCTCTTGCTTTGTCTCCAAACTGTCCAACATGAGCTGACCCTCTAATATACCGATTCCTAATCCTATCCATCCTAGTCACACCGATTGCAAATCTTAACATCTTTAACTCTGCCACATCCAGCTCTGACTCCTGCCTTTTTGTCAATGCCACTGTCTCCAACCCATACAACATAGCTGGTCTCACTACACTCTTGTAGACCTTCCTTTCACTCTTACGGATACCCGTCTGTCACAAATCACTCCTGACACTCTTCTCCACCCATTCCACCCTGCCTGTACTCTCTTCTTCACCTCTCTTCCACATTCACCATTACTCTGAACTGTTGATCCCAAGTACTTAAACTCGTCCACCTTTACCAACTCTACTCCCTGCATCCTCACCATTCCTCTACCCTCCCTCTCATTTACACACATATATTCTGTCTTAGCCCTGCTGACCCTCATTCCTCTGCTCTCTAGAGCATATCTCCACCTCTCCAGAGTCTCCTCAACCTGATTCCTACTCTCACTACAGATCACAATGTCATCTGCAAACATCATAGTCCACGGGCCTCCTGTCTGATCTCATCTGTCAACCTGTCCATCACCACTGCAAATAAGAAAGGACTCAGAGCTGATCCTTGATGTAATCCCACCTCCACCTTAAACGGATCTGTCACTCCCACTGCAGTCCTCACCACTGTCACACTACCCTCGTACATATCCTGTACCACTCTTACGTACTTCTCTGCCACTCCCGACTTCCTCATACAATACCACAACTCTTCTCTAGGCACCCTGTCATATGCTTTCTCCAAGTCTACAAAGACACAATGCAACTCCTTCTGACCTTCTCTGTATTTCTCCATCAACAGTCTCAGAGCAAACATTGCATCTGTAGTGCTCTTTCCTGGCATGAAACCATACTGCTGATCACTAATCATCACCTCCTTCTTAACCTTGCTTCCACTACTCTTTCCCATAACTTCAAGCTGTGACTAATCAGTTTTATCCCTCTGTAGTTACTGCAGCTCTGCACATCACCCTTATTCTTAAAGATAGGTACCAAAACACTTTTTCTCCACTCCTCAGGCATCCTCTGACTTTCCAAAATTTCATTAAACAATCTAGTTAGAAATTCCACTGCCATTTCTCCTAAGCACCTCCATGCTTCCATTGGTATGTCATCTGGGCCAACAGCCTTTCCATTCTTCATCCTCTTCATAGCTGCCCTTACTTCCTCCTTGCTAATCTGTTTCACTTCCTGATTCACTATCCCCACATCATCCAACCTTCTCTCTCTCATTCTCTTCATTCATCAGCCTCTCAAAATACTCTTTCCATCTACTCAACACACGCTCCTCTCTTGTGAGTACCTTTCCTCACTATCCTTTATCACCCTTACATGCTGCACATCTTTCCCAGCTCTGTCCCTCTGTCTAGCTAATCGGTACAGGTCCTTTTCTCCCTCTTTAGTGTCCAATCTCTCGTACAACTCTCCATATGCCCTATCCTTATCTTTGCCACCTCTCTCTTTGCCATGCCTCATCTCCTTATACTCATGTCTACTTTCTTCATCTCTTTGACAATCCCACTTCTTCTTCGCCAGCCTCTTCCTCTGTATACTCTCCTGTACTTCCGCATTCCACCACCAGGTCTCCTTGTCCTCCTTCCTCTGTCCAGATGTCACACCAAGCACCTTTCTAGCAGTCACCCTTACTAGTTCTGCTGTAGTTACCCAGCTATTCGGTAACTCTCCACTGCCTCCCAGTGCCTGTCTTAACTCTTCCCTAAACTCCACTTCACAATCACCCTTTTTAACTTCCACCATTTAATCCTTGGCACAGCTTTCACATTCCTCCTCCTCTTCTTGATCACCAACGTCATTCTACATACCACCAATCTATGCTGCTTAACTACACTTTCCCCTGCCACCACTTTACAGTCTCCAATCTCCTTAAGACTGGCCCTCCTACATAGTATATAATCAACTTGTGAGCATCTTCCTCCACTCTTGTACGTCACCCTATGCTCCACCCTCTTCTTAAAATACGTATTCACCACAGCCATGTCCATCCTTTTCGCAAAATCCACAATCATCTGACCTTCTGCATTCCTCTCCTTAACACCATACCTACCCATCACTTCCTCATCCCCTCTGTTCACTTCACCAACATGCCCATTAAAGTCCGCTCCAATCACTAGTCTCTCACCCTTGTGTACACTCACCACAGTTTCTTAGTTAACTGATCAAGCATAAACTCCTGGTATTGGATCATATGAAACTGACAGTTCAATGCCCTAGCTGAGAGAGTAGCAGAGGTGTATACTTTTTTACCCCATCTCTCTAAGGACCTGGATTCCCTTTCAGAAGGGAGAGGGTTTTTAACTGAGGTCGAAGCTACTGCCTTAGGCCCCTGGGAGATAGTCTCGGGATCTGCAAAAGGAGCCTTGTATAAATGGTGATGAATGTCCGGGACCCTGTAGAACCTATCGGGCTTAGCAGGGGCTGGAGGTAAAGTATCAGGAGCAGTGCAAGCATCATTAAATGCATCATCTACAACAGGAAGAACTGGAGGTATAGCTAAAGGCCTATGTTGTGGTAAATGCAAAAAGGTCCTAAGCATTTTCCTTGAATCTGAGAAATCTTGTCCCTGCCATTGGAATTGCTCTCTCATGGCATGTAAGGTTTCCCCAAAGGAAAATTCCTCTGGTGGAGAGGCAGAAGGAATCGATTCCTCAGCATCGGAGTCTTCATAAGTAGAAAAGGGAGCCTCTGGATGGTCTGTATTGTCTGTATCATCAGAAGAATCATCTGAGGACACTGGCTCAGGGGGCTCTGCTCTAGGTCTCTTTTCTGGAGGAGGTTGAGAGGCCCTGTCTGGGTGAGATTGGGATCCCCTTATTAAAGAGATGAGATCCTCTGCCAGAGTGAGCATTTGGGAACTGGAACTGGGCCTGTGAGAGGGGGGCTTAACAGGCACAGACTTAGAAGTTTTGGCTGCTTTAGCCCTGGCAAAGGCCTTTATGGACATGGCTGCAGGCGGCCTAGCAGCACCACGTGCAGGGGTTGAAACATCCAAAGGGATGGTGTCCGATAATTCTTGTGAAACCACAGTAGCAGGTTGAACTTCAGAGGCCGATTCAACCAGGTTAGAAGGGGCCTCGGTAGTAGTCATGGATTCGGCTGAAGATAGAACCGTTTGCTCGGTTTCGGCCGAAACAGAGACACTCGCGGTTTGCTTAACCACGGTTTCGGCCGAAACTGCGGACCGCGAGTGTCGGTCCTTTTCTTTGCGTTTCTTAACAACTTGTGAAGTCGGAGGATCCGACGGCATTATCTACGCAAAATCTGAGCCGAAAAACTGTTCAGCAAACTCCGACCGACGTCTAAGCATCCGTCGGTTGAAAGAAGCACAGGCTAAACAAGCTGCTACGTCGTGGTCTGGGCCTAAACAAGGTAAGCAGTAAGAGTGGAAATCTTTATGAGGTATTTGTTTCCCACAAGTTAAACAGTTATTCACTTTTTCTGACATCGGCTGAGGCAAGAAAGAGTCCCCAACGGGGTACTTAGCTTTTAGAAGTCTTCAAGTAGTATTCGTAGTAGTAATCTCTGGATCTGACCGACCGGCACTTGCGAACAGCTTCTGCTTCGGCGCCACGCGGCAAGAAAGACTGAGGAAAATGGCGTCGGCTGATGCCTTTATACCCGAAGAACTGCAGCTATGACGTCGGGTGAAGTGCGACACCAGCCGAGGCCAGACCCAGACTTTGGAATCCGGCCGACCGAAGGGCTGCCTGACGACAGGACAACCCATTTGTAAGGACTGCAGATGCATCCTTGAAGGACATGGGCAAAAAACTAATCAAACAAGACAAAACAATTCCTATAACATCCAAATTAATCAGAATACCCCACAAATGTTTTAGTCTGCTATAAATAAAATCCTTCTACCAGGTAACTCTAGCACACCCTCTCCATCTACCTCTAACAACACAGATACCATAGCAACACAATTCAATAGATATTTCACTGAAACAATTTTAGCTCTATCAAATAATATCAGCTGTATTCCTCCACCAGTTCTTCCTATATCAAGCAAAAACAGCAATACCTGTTCCTTACAACCAGTCCCAACAGACACATTACAAAACTGCTTAAAAAACTAAAGCCCACAACCCTAGCAGCTGATAACCAGCTGACTACCTTAAAGTTGCAGCCAAGGCCATCTCCTGCCCTGTATTCATCCTTATAAACTGATCCATCTCCGAACACCAAGTCCCAGCAATCTGAAAAATTTTACACACTACATAAAGGGGGCAATTCAACAGAACTGTCCAACTATAGACCAAAAGCTATCTTGTCACCACTGTCCAAAATTCTAGAAAGATGCATACATGCACAAATTATGGACTATATACTTAATCTTTTATCGAAAACTCAACATGGATTTCATCCCTTCCACAGTACTACTACTGCTCTAATGAGTTTTACTAACACAGTTAATCATCACAGAAATTATGGCAAATTAGTCTCTTCTATCTTTCTTAATCTGTCTAAAGCCTTTGAGAGGGTCACACATAATAAATTTATAAATGTACTCTCTGAACTAAATCTAAGTTATTCTGCACTTGCATGGTTCCAAGACTACCTAAGTGGATGCTAGCAAGCAGTAAAATGGCAAAAAACTCTCTCCTCAACTGCCTATCACCCCCTCCAAAAAAGTCTGGCTGAATTTCTGCCTACTTGGCAACCAAGCAACCTAAGGCCTGGTGTTAAGTGATCAAAAGACTGGACCATAAACACCCTTAAAGGCTCAACTCACCCTAGCACAGAACTTGTGATCTCACCCCCGCCCCAGAAAAAACCTGGCTGAATTTCTGCCTGCTTCACAACCAAGCAACCTAAGGACTGGTGCCAAGTGATCAAAGGACTGGAGCATAAACATCCTTAAAGGTTTAACTTAAGTCTATTAATACTCCATCCACACTTTGGGTTTATAAGTCTGTTTTTCTAAAGATTGTTACAAGGCTGTGGAAAGCACATTCATCTCTGTTGCCTAAACCCCACCCCCTACACTCCCCTAGTGTCTAACCTCCATCAGTTCTTTCTCTCTCCCTAGCTCCTTCATAACTCCTGCACTTAACTAATTTTAATCCAAGTGCACAGAATGCTAAGACTATACCCCATTCTCTTTACTTTCCTTGTGTAGGGCTCCCATAATAACTTTGCATCTACCATAAAGTCCTCTAGCCATTCCCCTTCAAAATTATTGCACTCACCCTGAAAACTTACATTTCTAGGTCTCACTGATGGCTTTTATTAGCAATCTAACGCTTGCTGACATACCCACTCTGCTCGCCCTCGCTACACTCGGGCTCACTCTTTTCCCCCACCCTACCCGCATTCCCACCCATCCCCATATACCCTAAACTTATACTTTGCCCACCCAAGCCACTCCCTGTTGCCACTCCGAACTTCCTCTTAAACCCTCCAATCAACTCTCACTTCCTTTTTTTCATAGCTGCTTCTCCTAACAGACCCATCATTTTCTTACTATCTCTTCCTATAGTACTATTTCTTACTAATATTCTTCCTTCAGCATCCTAAACCATCCCATTCTATTTACAATACTCTCCCTACCACTCCACCTTTCTCTTCTCTTACACAAAGCATGATACATTTTCTCCTCACTACAACTGTATTTTTCCTTCTTTCTATCTCTACCACCTATCACACCCTAAAATATAAAACACCTGCCCCTACTCTAACTTTCTCTCCAGCTCATCCCTCAACAACTCACTCTTTCCATATTGCCCCTACACTGTTCAACCGCAAAGATACCCATCTTCATAAAATAAAATGATTTCAACTGCCCAGTCTATCTCCCAAAATAAAGCTCAAATATGCCCTTGTTAACCTCAAATATTCACCACTAAAACATTCAGTACTTAAATTACTGTCAGGTGATATACACCCCAACCCTGGACCTAACACTACCTCCTCTCTATCCATCCAACCTATCACTACCTACACTCTACCCACCCAACCCTCACTCCCACCACTATCTTCTTCTTCTTAAAATCAATCCTCCGTGTCTAAGAGAAAGTTAAATTAAATATATCTTAGCATTCAAAGTATTCTAAACAAAGTCATTGAACTTCATTCCTGGATATCTGTCCACGCCCCCGATATTTTAACCATCTCAAAAACCTGGCTAAAACCCCACATATCCATCAGTGAAATCTTTCCCCCAGCTACAACATTATCTGTCAAGATAGACTTAATAAAAAGGAGGAGGTGTAGTAATACTGTACTCAGAACAACTCTCCCTCTACCCTTTATCACTCTCTTCACCTAATTTCCACCCAAGAAGAGTCCTTTTAGCAAACTGCAAACTGAGTAATCATAAAAAACAGCTATTGCTTCCATCTATATTCCTCCAGGAAACAACATCCCTATCTCGAACACTTTCTTTCCTGGATCTCACAAACTATCTCCTATGAAACTATTATATTGGGCGGTGTTAACATTAACTGGAATTCTCTTACCACTAACTCTTCCAGTACCTGTGTAAACCTCTTTGTCTTTTCCCAACTAATCATTTCTCCTGCTCATCTGAATAAACATACTAAGACAAGCTCTACACTTGACTGGATCCTCACCTCCAGCCCTAACCTTTATCACAAACCCACTACAGTGCCTGATACCATAAGTGACCACCTTCCTACCCATATTCAAAGACACTCCCTAAAGTTTAATAAATCCCATCGATACAAAGACTGTCAAAAACTTTCTAACATCAACCAAGACACCTTCAACCATTTGCTATCCTCAATCAACTGTTCCTTCCTTTAAGACCTCACCCTAGAAAATGCTGTTTTAAAATGTAACAGCATATTCAAAAACATCCTAAACTCCCTATCCCCAGTCAGGAAAATTAGAATAAAATCTAACTTTGCACCTTGGACAACTCAAGAGACTTGTGCCCTCATGTGCAAAAGAGATAACTCCTGGAAAAAAGTGTAAAAAAAAACAATCTTCCAGTTTTCAGTCTTACAGAGGACTAACAAAAAAGCAAGTCAGGCATGATAAAATAAAATTTTACCTAAAGCCACAAAACAACTCCCTCTCCAGCCCCAAACATTCTGGAAGGCAATAAGCAAACCTCTACACCCAGGAAGACCCTCCATTCCCTCTCCCTTCCCAATAGCTCTGCCTTAGACACCGCTACACTTAACTCCTTTTTTATTGATTCCATTCAGAAACTTACTAAACAAGATACAAGTACCTACCCCTCTACCTCTCCATCCCACCACCCCATTACCTCTCCCTCTCTGTCTCCCCTCTCCATCCACCCACAAACCCCCTTTCTTTCTTAAGCCTGTCTCCACACCTTATATCAGAGCTCTTCTCAGCAAACTAAGACACGTTCCCCTTCTGCTGACAACTTACCACCTCTTTTACTTAAACTTGCTGCACAATCCATAGCATATCCCACCTCCATACCAATCAATAGATCTGTCCAATATGAATTGAAACATCTGTGTTAATTATAGTGTGATTACTTTTATATGAATGTAAATTTACCTATGTCACAAGTGATAATTCAGTAAAGCTGTTTGGAGAAAAAAAAAAAAAAAAAAAAAAAAAGAACATTGTTCCTGATACCTGGAAGAAATTCTATAGGTTCATAGGTTCATACTAGGCTATCTGCCCTAGGGCATTTATAAGCCTAGCCAGAGTGTGTTTGGCTTTCGCCACCCATTTTAAATTAATTTTGCTATGCCTTTTTTTGAGGTTAGTATACTGTGCCTCTGTCTAACAGTGACACAGAAGTGATAGCCGGGGTAAACCTATGATCTCCCATCCACTCATCAAGATTCCTCTTGAAGAGAGTCAATGTGGGACTCAGCCTAACCTGGACTGGGATTTTATTCCAGAGTGAAGGGAGTCTCTGGGTTATGAATCTGTCCCTCCAGCATGTCCTATTTATTTCAGTGCTGAGGTTCAAGTCTCTCGAGCGCGTAGCTTGATGGGATTTGGATTTTCTGAGGTGCAGCATGTCCATTAATTCTGGGTTGGACATGGCTTTATACGTCAGGCACAGATCGCCTCTGAGCAGGCGGTATGCCACTGAGTACAGCTGGAGTTTCTTTAACCGGGCAGCATATGACATCTGTTTGAGCCCTTTGATCCTCTTGGTGAGGTACTTTTGGGGTCTTTCCAGTTGCTGCAGGTGTCTGGTAAGGTACATCCCAAAAGGGCATTGTACTCAATTATGGGCCTGATGAGGGATGAGTAAAGAGGTACGATGACCTCCCCTGATCTAGATGTGAATCCCTTCATGATTAGGTGGGCTATATAAAATGTTTTTCTAACCACTTTGGCCACGTGGTTGTCAAATGAGAGATTGCTATCAACTTGGGTCCCCAGGTCCCTAATGACTTCTTCTGTATTTAATAGATTACCACCTATGTGGTAATTTGTGGGCACTTTGTTTTTGCCAAAGGGGATGACTATACACTTTTTGGCATTTAGCTTGAGGCCATGGCTCTGGCACCAGTTGTCTGTTTCTATGAGGCCCTTTTGGAGGATGCTTGTGTCGGCTGGAGAGTTGATTATGGCGCCCAGTTTGCAGTCTTCTGCAAACTTGGTCAGCCACAGTCCTTCCGTGCTGGCCTGTACTGCCGAGAAATATATACCGAACAAGAGAGGTCCCAGGACTGAGCCTTGTGGGATGCCACTTGTAACTGGTTTGGAGTCTGACATGGCTCCAGCAATTCTAACCATGTGGATTCTGTCCTTGAGCCAGTTTGCAACCCATCTAGTGACATAGGGGTTTATATTTAAGCTGGTGAGCTTATCTATAATGCCAGAGTGGGGTATTGTATTGAAGGCTTTTGCGAGGTCCAGGTAGGCTGTGTGGACCACCTTCCCCTCGTCAATGGCCTTCGTGACTGTTTCAAAGAAATCAGCCAGGTTTAAGAGGCAGGATCTGCCCTTAACAAAGCCAAACTGGGTAGGATCCAGTGTCTGTAGGTCCCCAATATCTTTATTTATGAGGTCCATGATGATCCTTTCCATAGCTTTGCAGACCAAGCTAGTCAGGCTTATGGGGCGATAGTTTCCAGGATCCGTTGAGGCACCACCTTTGTGGAGAGGGACCACTGTTGCTGTATGCCACTCTTTGGGTACATATCCTGTAGTAAGGCTAAGATTGAACAGTAGTTTTATGTTTGGGTTTAGCTCTTCTTGGAGTTCATGTAGGATGCAGCCCGGGACACCATCTGGTCCCATTGATGCTGTGTTTTTGCTTTGCAGAGGCGGCTCTTACCTGAGCATCTGAGATGTCAGGGGCAGCACTCTGTTGGGATAGATATTTGCCCTTTGGTGGGGAGAGGGGAGAAGTTTGCACTGAACCTGTCAGCTAGGATGTTGGCAATGTCTGTGGGCTCGTGTATTTTTGTCATTTTGGACTAATTCTGAGCATATCTGGGAATTCCCACCCAGGTTCCTAACATAACTAAAGAAAGCCTTGTGATTATCCTTAGTGTCCTGTGCAATTTTTCTCTCGAAGCTGGCCTTAGACGATTTTATGAGTGCCCGTAGTTTTTGCTAATACTGATCAGAGATGCCTTCCCTTTTTGGGATTTTGCTCTATCATGTAGTAGCTTCCTCCTTCTATTGTATAGTTTGTTTATGGCTGGGGTCCACCAGACAGGACGCCTGCCTTTGGAGGATTGGGTCTTGGTTTTATTTGGGATTGCATGATCCATGCATTCCTGAAGGTGTTCATAGAATGCTTTATAAAGGATTCTGCGGTCTGGGCCAGATTTTCCACAGGCCCGGGGCTTTGAAGGATTTCAACTCGGTTTTGAGGCATGTGAAATTTGCTTTAGAGAAGTTTTTCACTGTGGTTTTCTGGGCAGGGGTGGGGTCGGGATGTGAATATCCAGTGAGATTAGTTTATGGTCTGATCTTACCAGTGAGGGATACACTTCTGGTCTGGAGCATAGTGTCCCCATGTTGGTGATGATCAGGTCCAGTATGTTTTCCCTCTTGTGGGAGTGGTAACAAGTTGTTCCATAGCATTTGAGTTTATAAATTCTAGGAACCTTTGGACTAGGGTGTTGGAGCTAGAGTAATGCTCCCAGTCTATGTTTGGGTAGTTGAAGTCGCCCAATATAATGGTGTTTGGAGAGACCTTCATATTTTCCAGTATTCTCAGGAAGGCCAAGTGGGGTTCCTGTGTTTGGGTGGGTGGTCTGTAGCAGGCTATAAACTGGAAGGCAGTTTTACCCACAGTTAGTTGCACATGGATAGTCTCTGATGCTTCGTGCTGTGCCACCAACCTGGAGGTGTGGGTATCTTTGACGAATATTGATACTCCCCCTCCTTTTGTGGTTTGGTCCAAGTTTTGGGGCCGAAAAGCATGGTATGAGGTATAACCTGGTAGTGCTGGGGTGCTCTCGGGAGCCTTGAACCAGGTTTCTGTTACTGCACAGATATCGATGTTCTCCATGCTAAGGAGAGTTTTGAGTGCGTGCATCTTGAGGTTTAGACTTCTGGCGTTGAGTAGCATTACTCTTAGTTTCTTATCCCTTGTGATACCCATGGAGGTGGGTTTGTCTTTTGAGCCTTGCCTAAAAAGGCACTATGGGGGTAGCAAGAGCCTTTGCCAATATCTGAAAGCCCAGGGGTGACAGGTGCAAGCCGTCCCTAGCGAAGCATCGTGGTTTGTCGAGCATGTCATCCCAGGCTGACAGGCATTGGATCCCCTTTGAATGACACCGACACTTAAGCCAATTGTTGAAATTGATCATCTTGTCTTCATATTGTGGCATCATTCTTGGTGAGGGAAAGATGCTACTCAAGGTCAGGGTCATACCGGCCTGGGCTACATGCTCAGAGAGCTCCTCTATGTCTCTTTTCATGTAGTCCAGGGAGGTACGTCTCAGGTCATTCACACCAGCATGGACAATGACTGAGTCATATTTGTACTTGCCTTGGAGTGACCCGAGTGCTTGCGTTATGTGGCGGATCCTAGCGCCCGACAGGCAGCTCACCGTGACCTTCTTCTTGTTCAGCCTGGTGAGCGGGACGTCAGTGTGCCTGACGATACAGTCACCTATTACAAGTGTATCAGGTGTGTTGTTTAGCCTTAAGGGCTGTGACTGTTCGGCACACTGGCTTTGTGAGTTATGTGTTGCACATGTTTTGTTTTGGGGTAACGGTTGCTTGGGTGTCTGCTTTGGAGGTCTCTGCTGTTTAGGCAGATTTTTATTTAGAGCCTCCGAGTATGTTTTTGTGTGTTTATGTGTTTGGTTTGTTGTTGTGGTAGGTCTATGTGAGACTGGAATTGTAGTGAGTGTGGTTTCCTTCTCCTCCTGAGGGTTACGCCAGTACTGAGTTGAGAGAGCTTAGCCTCCAGTTTGGCTATATGGTTGCATCTCTCACATGTGTTGGAATTTGTTGGGAGGAGGAGAGGGTTGTCTGTGTACATGAGGCAGTTGTAACATTGCCTCAAGATTCCCAGATTCACCTGCTGGACCGGAGAGGAGATTGACAACTGACCTTTGGACATGCTAGAATAGTATTGGGAATTCCTTTATAATTGAAAAAAAGGGCCAATGGAAAACAAGGTACTCAAGGGGAGTTTGTGAGGGTGTAGTGCTTTTAATTTTTTTAGAGCTGACTTATATAATTGCTTTAGTGAGCAAGTGCCAGGTAACTTACATGCAATGTGTTACAGGTAACTTAAATGCAAAACGACAAACAGTAACTTTCTTTCAAGTGAAACAAGGAAATAAGTACAGTAAGCAATGCAGATATCACTAGGGATCCACAGAAGTGCTAAAAGGCCGTGTTTTAGGTGGAATTAGCATTTCAGGGAAATAAACAAACAACAAGCATACAAATAAAGCTAGATTCAGCAGGCCTGGATCTAGTCTATGCTACAGCAAACAAGGTGTACCAATTTCAGTAAGAAACAGTTAGAATATGCAGGCACTATAAGCCTTTAACCAGAAATTCCCTGCTCAGAAGGGCAGAGTCCAGCCTCTCCTCCCACAAGAGTGCAGACCGCAATCCTTCTTAACGTAAAATAACTGGCCTGAAGCCCAAGTGCTTAAACCAGAACTAATACACTTTTAGAATAACAGACACTGAGCTCTCAATCAGCAGTTCCTAACTTAGAAGGATGTAAGCTACCTGTCCTGCCACCACAGTGCAGGCCACAAACTTTCCTAATGTAAAATAACTGGTCTGAAGCCCAGGTGCTTAATTCAAAAGACTTAGCAATGATAGCTACACTTTAATCAAGTTACTACCAGCAGTAATAAATACAACTGAATACTTTAAAGAATGCCTGGATTAGTGCTCAAGTTATACAAACAAAGCTAGATTCAGCAGGTCTGGATCTAGTCTATGCTACAGCAAACAAGGTATACCAATTTCAGTAAGAAGCAGTTCAAATATGCAGCCACTATAAGCTTTAACCAGAAATTCCCAGCTCAGAAGGACAGAGTCCAGCCTCTCCTCCCACAAGAGTGCAGAACACGAACCCTCTTAATGTAAAATAACTGGCCTCAAGCCCAAGTGCTTAAACCAGAATTAATACACTTTTAGAATAACAGACACTGAGCCCTCAATCAGCAGTTCCCAACTTAGAAGGATGTAAGCTACCTGTTCTGCCACTACAGTGCAGACCACAAACCTTCCTAATGTAAAACTGGTCTGAAGCCAAGGTGCTTAAACTAAAAGGCTTACAATGAGTTACACCAAGCAGTAATAAATACAATTGAGTACTTTTAAGATGACGCAAAAGCAAAATAAAGTAAGAAAAAACACAAGTACAGTAAAAGCAGATTTTTTTTTTTTTTTTTTTTTTTTGGAAAGAGAGAAAGGAAAGAGAGAAAGGAGTAGCAGAAACTAAGCTGATTAGCCTTCTCAAATGCTCTCCCTGTACTGGGTAGAATGAGGTAATGACACTAGACTGGGAGGAGGGTCCCAGATCAAATTTACACTAGGGGAGGGCAACTGCAAAGCCACCAACTATAAAAACACTATACCAACAGGGAGGGTGGGAAACAAACTGCAGAAATGTTACTCCCAGCTGAAAAGCAGCAGTGAGCCTTTAAATGAAAGTTTTAAACAGCTAAAGGAGCCACTAGAAAAAAAGAGTTTAACTGCAACAAGTTATCATAAACAAACAACCCAACAGATGCTTAATAAGAGTGGACAATTTCCAGTTAATACCTCACACACAGTGAAACTAGCTAGAAAAAATACACAGTACACAAAGTGCTATAAACAACAAAGAAATAAAGAACACAATAAACAAAAAACAGGATACTTAATGTTATATATTGTAGCTCCGATTTTGCTGAGTGTCCTTCCTTCGACAAGCTCACTGTAAAATGGCTCAACACTCACAACTGAGCTTCTTTGGTAACAGAAAATTGAAACCTGAGACAGCTTTTAAGAAAGAAATCTCAAAAGAACCAATGAGGTGCTTAGTCTAAGCTGTATTCCAGGAGACCTCAGTCAGCCAATGACCTCAAACAATTCTCTCTCACTGAAATGCCTGACGGCTTTGGCTAAAACAAGATGTCCCTGAATTATGTGCTCAGACACACAGCCTCCACAAACACTAGGCCCAAATACAAGCCTGAATATGGAAATGCTACAAATATCCCCACTACTTAGGACAAACTGCAGAAATGTTACTCCCAGCTGAAAAGCAGCAGTGAGCCTTTAAATGAAAGTTTTAAACAGCTAAAGGAGCCACTAGAAAAAAGAGTTTAACTGCAACAAGTTATCATAAACAAACAACCCAACAGATGCTTAATAAGAGTGGACAATTTCCAGTTAATACCTCACACACAGTGAAACTAGCTAGAAAAAATACACAGTACACAAAGTGCTATAAACAACAAAGAAATAAAGAACAAAATAAACAAAAAACAGGATACTTAATGTTATATATTGTAGCTCCGAGTTTGCTGAGTGTCCTTCCTTCGATACCCTTACATAAAGGAGGAAACTCCACTGACCTCTCCAACTTCAGGCCTATTTCTATTCTGTCTTCTCTATCTAAAATACTTGAGAAGTGCATTCATAACAGCTTCTACAAGATAATGCCCTAACCCCAACACAACATGGCTTTCAGCCTATCACAGTACCTCCAAAGTGCTAGTATCTTTCACACAGGCTATCTCCAAATCTCAAGACAACAATAAACTAGTCTCCTGTCTATTCCTTGACCTCTCAAAAGCATTTGAAACTGTCTCCCACAACATTCTTCTATCAAAACTTTCTAGCTTTAATCTCTCCAACTTTGCATTTTCCTGGTTTGCTAGCTACCTCTCAAACAGGTTACAGTCTGAAAATGGCTCTCTGCAACCTCCCCCTTCCTACCAGTCCACACCAGAGTTCCCTAAGGTTCCATTCTTAGACCCCTACTATTTAACATTTTCACTAACAACCTCTATACTTCCTGCCCTCACTCTTCATTAATACAGTACGATGACTCTACAATAATTTCCTCCAACTCTCTCACCTCCTCACCCTTACTCAAGAATCTCTCCACTCAGTAAAAATTTGGCTACCTTCCAAACAGCTCCTTCTAAACCCTAATGAAACCAAACTTCTCCTCTTCCTCCTTCAAACACCTCAAAGCTACTTTCACCATCGCTTCACTCAACAACACAACTATCAAGGTCAAACCCCCACACTAAACTACTAGGGATCATAATAGATGGGTCTATATTAGAACACTGAAGTTTCACAACTTTGAATGTCCTAATATCGACCCCTATTCAGCGAATGCTGAAAATAGCGAAGCTGCAGAACACCCAATTTTTTCCTAGGGAAGGAATTTGGTTGGCCGTTCCTGTGACTTCGCTATTGTCAGCACTGTGGTGGAAAGTTATGGGTCAGGATCAGGTAAGTGTGAGATTGTGTGGACGCGAGGGTTAGGTGAGTTAGAGTTAGGGTGAGGTGAGTGTGCGATAGTGATGGACCATAGGGTTAGGGTTAAAGTAAGTGGATAGCTAGTGGTGTATGTACAGTTTAATGTAGAGTTAGATGTAGGATTTTAGGTGTATGTGTGTGGATTGCTGTTTGTTTGTTGTGCTTGTGTTGTGTGTCGGAGCAGCAGCAATTTTTTCCCTGGGAAAAAAATTGCTGTTCTGCATGTTCTATATTGTCAGCATTCGCTGAATAGGGGTCGATATTATAACATTTGATGTTTTAAAAAGTTGATGTTCTAATATAGACCCATAATAGACAACCAACTAAAATTCGATTTTCACGTACAACACTGCATTAAGAAGACCCATCAAAAAAGTGGCAATAAAAAATTCCTCACAAATGAATCTAAAATTCCACTTACACAAGCCTCTACTACCTACTCTATTGTATGCCACTCCTGTTCTTACTAACCTACAAACTAATATTTTAACCTACAAACTAATCTTTTAACTAATCTAAAACTCACTAGTAATAAAATTGCTAAATTTGCTTTAAATCAACCCTATTTCTCACATCATTGCCCATCTGTCAAAAACCTTTAGTGGCTAGAATTCCACCAATAACTTCTGCATCAGCTACACCTGACTCACTGTATTGTAAACCGACCCAACTCCTGTCCAGCTCCATCAACTCTCATCTCTCTCTCTACACTCCTAATTGTACACTCCATAACTCTGACCAACACCTCCTGGAGATTTACAACCCAAACCCCCCCCCCCAAAAAAAAAAAACACATTGGCAAACATCTCTACAGTCACTCAGTTACCAGTGCATGGAAAAAAAAACTGCCCATATATGTTATAATGATTCTCAACTCTTACTGTTTCAAAAAGACATTAAAGGACAACCTATTAAACTCATGAATTTGCTCTTGCACTGACCCTACATAAACTACCTCTTCCTCTGCTGCAACTAACTCCTCCTTTCTCTTACTTTATTTCAAGCCTGCACCTTTACCATAAAAGAGGCCTATGGCCCCAAAGTGGTGTTATATCTTATACTGACCTTACCTCATGTTTTAAATCTTTAAGTATTGTACTGTGCACATACTTAGGATGCAATTGTCATATTAGTGTTATACTTTATTCTTTATAAAGTTTTGACCAATCATACTTCATACTATATATTTGTTAGTTATTGTATGGCAATTAAGGTTAGAGTGTAAATGTATGTCATTTTTGTTATACTTCATCTTTTATAATGTTTATAACAATTAGAGCTTTTCTCCTCAGGTCTCCACTGAAAAAAGGGCATCTGCCTTGCTGGACTAACCCGTTCAACAAATGTCAAAATAAAATAAACTCACACTCTTCCAACCCACATAAGCCACTGACCCTCCGCTATTCTTCAATATCTCATCCATAAATAATACCACCATTACTCCCGTGGCCCAAACTAAGCTTCTGGATGTTATTATTGATAACAGCATGAAATATGACATTCATATTGCCCAAACAATAAAGGAAATGTGTAAAAAAACTTGGTACTCTAGGTTCATAGGTTCATAGGTTCATACTAGGCTATCTGCCCAAGGGCATTTATAAGCCTAGCCCATAGTTATGTGGCTTTCGCCACCCCTTTAGTTTGAATAAAAACTATGCCTATCATTTTTCTGTGCCTCTGTCAAGCAGTGACACTGAAGTAATCCCTGGGGTATATCTGCGATCTCCCATCCATTGGTCAAGATTCCTCTTGAACAAGGCCAGCGAGGTGCTCTGCCTCACATGTACCGGGATTTTGTTCCACAGCATAGGGAGTCTCTGGGTGATGAATCTGTCCCTCCAGCACGTTCTATTTATAACCGTGTCAAGGTTTAAGTCTCCGCCTTGTGGTTCTGAGGGATCTAGATTTTTGAGGTGAAGCATATTCATCAAATCTGGGTTTGACATGGCCTTATATGTCAGGCACAGGTCACCTCTGAGCAAGCGGTATGAGACTGAATAAAGCTGGAGTTCTTTCAGTCGGGCAGCATAAGACATATTTTTGAGACCCTTTATCCTTTTGGTGAGGAACTTTGGGGCCTTTCAAGCTGCATCAGGTGTCTGGTCAGATACATTCCGAACGGGCATTGTACTCAATCATAGGTCTAATGAGTGATGAGTACAGGGGACGATGACCTCCCTTGATCTAGATGTGAATCCCTTCATGATCAGGTGGGCGATATAGAAGGTTTTCCTAACTACTTTAGCAACATGAGTGTCAAACGAAAGACTACTGTCAACTTGGGTCCCCAGATCCCTGATGACTTTTTCTGTGCTCAGTGGATTGTCACCTATATGGTAGCTAGGGGTAACCTTGTTTTTCCCGAAGGGTATGACTATGCATTTTTGGCGTTTAACTTCAGGCCATGGCTCTGGCACCAGTTATCCGTTTCTGTGAGGCCCTTCTGGAGGATATCTGTGTCAGATGTGTTTTCGACTATGGCCCAGTTTGCAGTCATCTGCAAACTTTGTCAGCCATAACCCTCCTGTGTTTGCTTGTACTTCAGAAAAGTAGATGCCGAACAAGAGTGGACCCAGGACTGAGCCCTGTGGGACACCACTTGTGACAGGCTTTGAGTCTGACATGGCTCCAGCAACTCTGACCCTGTGGGTTCTGTCGCTTAGCCAGTTTGCAACCCATCTTGTGATGTATGGGTTTACATTCAAGCTGATGAGTTTTTCGATGATACCTGAGTGGGGTATTGTGTCAAGGCCTTTGCCAGGTCGAGGTAGGCTGTATGGACTGCCTTTCCTCATCAATGGCCTTGGTGACTGTCTCAAAAAGTCAACCAAGTTTAAGAGGCAGGATCTGCCTTTGACAAAGCCAAACTGGGTTGGATCCAAAGTCTGCAAGTTCCCTATGTCTTTATTTATGAGTTCCATTATGATCCTCTCCATGGCTTTGCAGATAAGGCTTGTCAAGCTAATGGGGCGGTAATTTCCAGGGTCTGTGGAGGCACCGCCTTATGAAGTGGGACCACAGTCGCCGTCGCCACTCCTTGGGTACGATCCTGAGGTGAGGCTAAGATTAAACAGCTGTCCTAACTGTGGGTTTAATTCCTCGTTGAGTTCATGAAGCACACAGCCGGGGACACCATCCGTCCCATGGATGCTGTGTTTTTGCCTTAGTGAGGGCAGTTCTCACCTGGGCGTTGGAGATGTTTGCGGGGCTACAATCCTCTGGAATAGATATCTCTCCTTCTTGGGGGGGGGGGCAGAAGTTTGCACTGAACCTGTTAGCCAGTATGTTAGCAATGTGTGTAGGTTCAGTAATTTTCACATCATTTTGAACTAATTCTGAGCATATCTGGGAGTTTCCTCCTAGGTTTCTAACATAGCTAAAGAAGGCCTTATGATTGTCTTTAGAGTCCTTGGCGATTTTTCTCTCAAAATTTGCCTTGGATGATTTTATGAGAGCTCTTAGTTTTTACTTATAATGATCAAAGGTGTCTTACCTTTCAAGGATTTTGCTCTATCTTGTAGTAGCTTCCTCCTTTTGTTGTAGAGCTTGTTTATGGCTGGGGTCCACCAGACTGGACGCTTGCCTTTGGTACAGAGAGTCTTAGTTTTGTTTGGGATTGCCTGATCCATGCAGTCCTGTAGGTGCTGGTAGAAGGCATTTGTAAGTGATTCAGCGGTTTGAGTAATGTTTACCACTGGCTCAGGGCCTTAAACGAGACCACACTAGTTTTTAGAAGTGTGAAATCGGCTTTTGAGAAGTTTTCACTGTGGTCTTTTTGTTTCAGGTGGGCGGGATGAGGACCTCCAGCGAGATTAGTTTATGATCTGATCTCACCAGTGAGGGGTATACTTCGGTGTTGAACATTTTGATCCCATGTTCGTGATGATGAGATCAAGTATGTTTTCACCTCTTGTGGGGATGGTGACTAGTTGTTCCATGGCATTTGAGTTTATGAACTCCAGGAATCTTTGGGTTAGAGTGTTCGGGCTTGAGTAGTGTTCCCAGTCTATATTAGGGTAGTTGAAGTCACCTAGTATGATGGTGTTTGGAGATACATTTATCCCTCCAATGTTTTCAGGAAGGCCATGTGAGGTTCCTGAGTTTGAGAGGGTGGCCTGTAACATGCTACAAATTGCAGAGCAGTCTTGCCTATGGTTAATTGCACCTGGATGGTCTCCGATGCATCGTGCGTTGCCACCAACCTTGAGGTGTGGGTGTCCTTTATGAATATGGACACCCCCCCTCCTTTCTTGGTGTTGTCCGGATTTTGGGGCCGGAACGTATGATATGAGGTGAAACCTGTTAGTGCTGGGGTGCTCTCAGGAGCCTTGAACCAGGTTTCTGTCACAGCACAGACATCGATGTTCTCCATATTGAGAATATATAGAAATAAGCAGTATCTAACAACACAAAAGCCACCATTTCAAGAATACACCTTGTCTCTACTCTCCTCTATGCTTCACTGATTTTCACCAACCTAAAGAAATCAGATTTAGCAAAATTAGACACCTGTTGTAACAAAATGAATACGTTTGCCACAAACTCTACCTTTAGGTCTCAGCACTGCATAGTGCTAAAGCAACTCAATTGGTTAGAACTACCTCAACTCTTACTTTATAACTCACTTACCATGGCCCATAGAATTCTAAACCAACCAGAATAAAACCCTGCCCTCCAAAAACCTACATCTCTACTCTAGTAAATGTGTCCTACGCTCTAGTAATAAATCTTTACTGAATGTAACCAAAGCCAACAATGCCACAGAAGATTCCCTTTACTCAAACTGTATAGCCAAAATTTGGAACTCATTGCCTGTCTAATACAAACTTTGACATTAAAAAAAAAAAAATACTCTATTCTCACTTATCCAACACAATGTTATGCTCCTGCACTAACCCAGGGTAGGTTTCTCTGATTGTTCCTCTTGCATCATTCTTCAACCCCTACCTTACCTATCTTGTCTACAATTATATTCCAAGCTCACCATACTTTCCCACATAATGCTGCCATTCAATACTTTCCTATCCTACCCAAGATACCCAGTATCTCTACCACTGAAGAGCAAATTGGTCTAAGGACCCAGTATTCATTAAGTATAGATGCTTTTTATTCTAGTAGGCAATAATATATACCCATACCTCTCAACCATACCGAATTCCTCAGTAAATACTGGTTTTGAAGTCAAAATATTGGGGTGCCATGAATTCCCACATGACCCATTTAATTTCCGAATTTCCTATTTTTTTTTTTACTCATGACATCATCACGTACATGCTTTTGAGGTCAAAATATTGGGATGCCATGAATTCCCACATGGCCCCTTTAATTTCCGAATTTCCAGTTTTTTTTTACTCATGACGTCATCACGTGCAGGCGTGCATGATGACATCAGCTTCTGCAAACAGGTCTGTGTTCAGGCAGTGCACGGCACATCTTCCCTTTCTTCCCTGGCTCGGCTACTCCTCCAGGTAAAAATGTGAGGGCTGCAAGAGAAACTTATTTACTTACTTAAAGTTTATGTGATTACATTTACTGTGTGTGCGGCAGCTTCCTTTACTTACTTAGCTGTAGTTTATGTGATTACATTTGAGTGTGTGTAGTAGCTTCTTTTACTTAACAGCTGCTGCAGGCAGGAGAAACTTGTGTGTGTGTGTGTCTTTTTACTTAACAGGCTGCAGCAGGAAAACCCTTCCCTTTCTTCCCCAGCTCGGCTCCTCCTCTTCCAGATAAAAAATGTGCGGGCTGCAAGAGAAACTTATTTACTTACTTAATGGCTGCAGTTTATATGATTACTTTTACTGTGTGTGCAGGCTGCAGAAGAAACTTACCTGCTGCAGTTTATAAGATTACTTTTGCTGTGCGTAGGTGGGCTGCAGGAGAAACTTATTAACTTACTTAAAGTTTATGTGATTACTTTTATTACAGGCAGGGGAAACATGTGTCTTTTTACTTATTTACAAGCTGCAGGCAGGGAAAACGTTTTACTTAATAGTCTGCAGGCAGGAGAAGAGGTGTGTGTGTGTGCGTGTATATAAATACCCCCAGTAAGGTAAAACTGCTTATTAGAGTTAGTCAGACTAAAACTCTGTACCTTCTGTACAAGAAGCAAGAGCCTAAATTCTCTGCCCATAGCACCAGCACATTGGTATTTCAAGGAGCTAACCATAGTTCTGAACTGTCAAAAGTTTTACAGAATGTCTGGAATTGTTGGCTCATACTTTTAGTCTGTCCCTCTTAAAATGTGTTTTTTTGGCAAATCAGTGAGAACTGAATTCACTAAATAATTATAGCTATTTAAAGTTTGTTTTCCTATCTTTTAGGAAATGCATGGTAACACAAAGCATTTTATTCTAGCAACTTTTCTAAGATTATACAAACAATGTTTAAAATGTGCCCCTGGTTTTGGGCTTTTGTACCCCCAATAACATTTTTTTCCAGATTTCTTGTAATGCATAGCTCTTCAGGGGGAGAGAAGTTTAGTGTTGTTTATGTCAAGTCTGTTTGTGTTGTTAGTAGCACAACAGGTAGAATGCTTGCTTTTGATGCAGAAGGCGATGGGGTTCTACTCCCACAGTATGTAGATGGATTGCTGATACTATACTGTGTTGTACTTTTAAAGGGAGTGGATGCTGCAGTCTGAGAATGTCCTCTTTGGTGGAGATACCTAGTAACAATGAACCTGTTATCAGTTTTTTTGATCCATTCCCTATTGCAATATTACTAGCTAATCTTATTTCTTTTTAATGTGATATAGGCAATTTATTCCTCAAGGGCAACAAGCACTGTATTTGTAGATGAAACAATGAACTATTAAGTTGCTTGCTAGTATCAACCTCTTCATTAGTTACAGATCTCTTTAATGTGGAATTATTTAGATGAGTTTTACTTCTGCAGAGATTGTGCATATTTACTGATACTGGTGGACTGTAGAAGTTTGAATAGTCTTTTATGATGGAAATGTTCTGAATTGGGCAGTTTTGTCATTATTGATTCATGCATTTTATTTCATTGCTTACTAGAAAAATGTTCAAAACAATAAATTTAAAACATGGTCTAACACGTTTGCTGTATTATACAAGGAATGTAATTTAATACAGTTAGGAAGGTGTATCAAAGAACACATGTATGTTTCATGTGCAAGGGGCCTATGATTTGAAAACAGCCCAAAGGTAATCTTATCCCCCACTGGTCAAATGCACTTTCTTTGAATGTGGGTTTCGGTGCCGTTTTAATGAATGTGAGTTTCAAGGGCAGAGAAGTTTTAATGCTAAGTCTATTTTCATTGTGAGACTGTATTGCTTTGTTTAGTAGATGTAGTGTGCTAAAATAAGTTTTAAGTGAAATACAAATAATCATTGTAAAAGTAAAGCAGTATGCAATGGGGTGAACTAGTCAAGTAATGGGACACTGGAATGGCTGCAGGGGGGAAGGCTGTATATGGGGGCCCCATTCGACCATGATTTTATGATGGAGACAGGGAGTAAGGGTGTCAAGCCCTGGACAGCACAAAATCAAGCTACCCCATTGATCAGTAGGCCATGGAGAATGACTTTTGGAGGTCCTAGCAAACTATAATATTATTTTTGTTAAGATTAGAATATTGCCTACCATTAAATGCCCTACCTTTACCACAAAACCCACATACATCTTCTCTCTTCCCAGTGAGCATCATTGCTACACATTTAAAAAAATGGTTACCCTTTACTACAGGGTCCAGGCTGGGGCCATATTTTGGTAGTCTGTTCTTCAGTTTGCATTTGAAAGTCAGTATCCCACAATTCCATTGGAGTGGGTGGGGTTAATCATCATACGGATTTGTACCTATTTTTCATGGCCTTTTCCAGATTTTTGATGTTTCCAGGTTGAGAGGTATGCTTGGCATATTTAATTCTTCCATAAACACTTCCATTTGTATCTTTCCTTAATTTCCATATTTCTCTCTTTTATGCAGATTTTCATATAATTTCCAAAATATTTCTAATATCTCTACAGGATCTCATTACCTTCCTTGTTATAGGCTCCCTAAGCTTGGTGACAGTCCTTTCTACTTTTTGTTGCCAGAGTTGTTGTGTTAAAAGTTTTTGTGCTCTTGTGTTAGTAGCAAAAAACAGTTGCTTAACAGCAATTTTTCCAAATTCATGATCATCAAGGTAATGCCTTATTTTCTGCTTAGCTTTCTGCAGTTGATCCTGTTCTTGTTCTGTGAGATTGCCCGTATTCTGCAGTCCTTTAACATTTCAGTCCCTCTAAATAATTTTTGTTACTTCTTAACCCTAGCTCACTTTCTATTTCTACCCTAATTTTAACCTCACTTTAATTTTATCCCACTCCCTAGCTATATTTTCAGAAGCAATTTCTATCCTCTCAAATAGCTCCTAAATAAATTCCTCTCTTTTCAACAGATAAGTGGGAATGTGCCAGTGTCTCATCTTTATTTCATTATCCTGCGTTTTCATTTTAATTATTAACGGCACATGATCTGAAAAAGCTATTGGGTGCATATCAAGGCCTTCAGTTAAATGGACATGTTCCTGTGAAATGTGAATTCTTTCTAGCCTAGTCCAGTTTTTATATTTTGGGGATTAATATGTAAATTCATTCTGAGCTCCTATTACTGAATTCACATCTTCCATGCCAAATATTTTCATAAATTTCTTCAAAAAGCCCTCTTTTGTTATACTTTCATCAAATCAAATTCCAGTCCCCATCTACATGTAATATTCCTTGCTGAAAACTGATTATTGTTTGCAGAATTGTCTTCAGCTCCATTACAGCAGTTTTAGGTGGAACATAAACGCATGCTAGTGAAATCCTCCTCCCTTGCCAGTAGCCCCTTAGCACTACAAAGCTGCCATTATCTTTTTATCCTCTTCTATCACTATTGGAGCTCCTCTTGCAATTAATGCAAGTACTCCTCTTTTCCTTTGTCCTAGATATTTCACTGAATAACCATCCTGAAAACCTTTCCTTATCGAATTCACATGTTCATTTCCTTCTTATAACACAGCTATTTTCACTCTGCGTTTTAATATAGTTCACTGTTGTTTCTTTTTTGTATCTCTGAGACCAATGACATTTAAACACATTACAGAAAGCATCATTGTATTAAAGTTATTATTCCCACCTTTTATGTATAACATACTAGTTCCAGCTTTTGTGTTACATGCATACACTGTTTGGCAAGTTGAACTTTTTAATAGCTGTTTCTTGTCATATCCATTTGAGCATAAGTGACATCTTACAAAACTTTTTGTGTTATTGAACAAAAGAAAAAACACAATACTCCCTCAAAACTTATTAAATACTAGCACACAAAACTATGTACATCTTCAAATACTGACGTTTTACCCTCCTAGTAGAAGCAAATGTCCCAACATGACAGCCACGTTCACAAACCTGAGGTAACCTAAAAGAAAGGTTATCAATACTAAGATGCGTGGTGCAGCCTGTGATTCTACCAAGAGCTGTTTTTTTCTTTTCTTTATAGTTCTCCCAGCTGGGAGAACCAGTGAATGCTTTCAGAGAACATCATCTCCTAGCAAGTTTCTTTTTTTCTTTCCCTTTTTTTACCCCAGCCACTCTCCACCATACTGTAACAAATTTCAATTTATCAGATTGTCTCCATGAAGACATAAGAACCAGACAAATTTCTCATCATCAGATTGTCTGGAGACATGAGAAACACAGACAGTTAACTTCTCTGCCTCAAATTGTTTCCATGGAGACATGAGGGTCAGATACATAACTGCTACTAAGCATACATTCATTTGCTAGAAAAAAGCCTCATAAATATTCAATACTGTTTTGATTTACTTGCTTTCTCTTAAAACTTAAAGCACAAAACTGCCACCAAAGCTCTAAAACCAGTTGTCCTGCACAAAGCAAATGTTCAGAATAAAAGCCAAAACACCTGGACATGGAGGCAGCTGTAGGATCCAGTATAAAAACAGGTCAAACAAACCCTTCATCAGTGTATAAAATACTTACACATACTAACCATTTTGTGTTAGTATTCAATCTCATATTCAGCCAGCCATTTCTTCATTTCTATCTCTGATTTTTGCAGCTTTTATCACCTCATCTGAATATCTGTTTAAAGCTTCTTCTATTTTTTTCCAAATTTTTGTCTGTGTTGATATACTCCATCAATGTTTTGTTTATTTTAACCAGTGCTTTGTGCAGTTGTCTTATAGCTTCCAGTAGGTTACTGGAAAGCATGTCTGGAGGTTACATGGTTTTTTGCTGAACAGCTGCAGAACTTTCCCTATTCAGCATTTTTTCCTCACTTTTTGTAGCTGATTTCTTTCCAGGTGCTCTGCATTTCTTTTTCCCTGGCATCTAGGCAGTGCACTTACTAGACAGTTGCTGAAATTTACCCATAAACACAAAGGTCTACTGGCCTCTTCTGTTAAGTTTGTTTCACATTGGGTGGAGCTAGAGTCAAGCTGTTACTCAATGTGCAACCATCTTGGAAACCTCAGATTATTGTGATATGCAGAAAAGCAGAAGATAATATGATGAAGATGATTTGGGACAAATTGGAAGAAGGCAAGAGGAAACCAGGATGTCCAGCAAAGAGATGAAGGGATTGTGTAAAAGAAAACCTGTAGTTGTCAGGCATAACTAGTGAGGAATGTAGGGTAGTGGCATTGAGTTGATGAAAGTAGACATGCCACCACAACTCCAGTTAAAAAATGGAAAAAAGGAGGATTGATAATATCTTGGGGGCTTCACGCAGAGGTTCTAGTACAGCATGTTGTTCTGAGTTGTAATGATGGTGAATAATAGATGTAATAATATTGTGGACACTAAAGTAAAGCAGAGTGATGAAATGTGTGAAAATGCATAGCACCATCCCTAAACCATCCAACAATACAATCACCTTTACTTTTCTATATTTCAAAATATGTTCAGTTAAGGTAATATCTGCCTGAGCTTCAATCATCATAAATAACAATATTTTTCTTTGTAATTATGTTCAGTCCAACATCACATTGAATTCCTACCTTTCCTTAAACTTCACTCATCCTCCTGAACATTATTCTGCATGTACTGTTCCCTGAATTTTGATTAATTTCTATGTAATTTTCTCCTTCTGTGTTCTAAAGGCCCCACTTCCAGTTATTTATCTCTTTTATAAAATGGAAAACTTCAAATACAATTGGTTTAGACTTTGATTTCCATTTTCTAGTATTTTTTTTGGCAGCCAATATAATTAAACATAACTGCCTACTATTTCTAGGCAATTCAGAGCCTGTGTCCCAGATCTAAAAAGTCATAGCAGTTAGAGCCCATTTGCTCATCCAATATTTCTGACATAGTTCTCTGTAGGGAATTTTTAAAACTTGCCAACTCATTGTATTCCAAAAGCATATGTTCCAAGTTACCATTTTCTTTCTCATCACATGCAAACATTTGCTATGTGCCTGAGGAAATATTCTTTGAAGTCTTCTTGGGAATAAAAATAACTGTGCAACATTTCTAAGCAAAAGACCCTAAAATCCTAAATCTTTTGGACTTCGTTGCACACTTATGAGCCATACATATGTCCTCCCCATTGTTTTCTTTTAAATTGTATTTCCAGTCTCTCCTTCCCAATGTTTTCTAACCTCCTCTGATTCATTCTTATAATTATCGTTATCATACAATAGTTTACATGCCCTACTAATATCCCCTTTTTAACAGCAGTTTCTATTCTAGAATCAACCAAAAAGCCTACCAAAGCAGAAATTTAATTTAAGATTACCCTTCTCCTTTCCTATACCCTAATATCAATCCCTGGTAGGGAAAGCAGTCTCTGTCCTGCAGTCCAAATTTCTTCTTGGCTTCATTCCACTCTATTTCAATTCCCTCTTTAGGAATTTGTTCCCAATACCTTGGTTTCTTTGCCAGTCTTCTCCAGTAAATTCCATTCTTCTCTTCCCAATTTCTGTATCCCTACTTGCAGTCATCCCTATCTGCAAAAATTAGAAGTTATGTACTTACCATAACGTTCCATCTGAGTAGGTAAACTTCATTTGTCAGCAACCTATGGGTTATCGGATCCAAGCCGGCAGCTTCCAACAGCTAAGATCCGAGCTCCAAGCTCCTCCCCTTGCCCATAATCCCCTGCTATCCCTTCCTGACCTCAAATCGAGTTTGCCTATCCATAGACCATATGATACCAAGAACCATCTCTCTACTCTAACCTGGAAGAATCTGCCATGACAGCAGGAGTCTTTTGAACATCCATATAGGCTAGGGAGATGGAGGGAGGGACGGTTGCTGACAAATGAAGTTTACCTACTCAGATGGAATGCTATGGTAAGTACATAACTTCTAAATCTGAAGTAGTTAACTTCATTTGTCCATCAACCTATGGGGACAGAGTCCCCAGCTACCTGATTCTTGGGAGGTCCTCGTGGAAGGATGTTCCGGAGCACTGCAGAGCCAAAGGATGCTCTCCCCCTGGAGACAATATCCAATTTGTAACGATTTATAAATGTATGAGATGAAGCCCAAGTGGCTGCTGAACAAATGTCATCCAACGGCACCCTAGATCGAAAGGCCGCAGAGGTAGAGATTGATCGGGTAGAATGGGCATGGACTCCTTGAGGTGCAGGCCAGCCTGAACTCTCATATGCAAAAGAATACATTGGGAAATCCATCTGGACAATGTGACTTTTGACACAGGTTTTCCCAAGGAGGGCTTAGCAAAGGATACAAAAAGTTGGTCAGATTTCCTGTGGTCAGCTGTCCTGTGCAAATAGAATCTTAGTTGCCTATGTACGTCTAGCGAGTGCAACTTGTATTCACCTTTGTTTTGGTAATTTGGGAAGAAGACTGGCAAATTAATCGACTGTTTGATATTAGACTCCGATGCAATTTTGGGCAGGAAGAAAGGATTGGTCCTGAGTGAGACTCTATCTTTGTGGAAAACCAAATACGGTGGCTTGGCGCAAAGGACTTGAAGCTCCGAGACCCTTCTGGCCGAAGTAATGGCAACAAGAAAAGCTGTCTTCCAAGATAAGTATTTCAGATCCACCGAAGATGCAGGCTCAAAGGAAGGAGCTGTTAGAGACTGAAGTACAAGAGTTAAATCCCAAGGAGGGACTGCATCTTTTACCGGAGGTCTTAGTAAGAAGGTGCCTTTTAGGAAGGTCTTACATAATTTGGATGACGTCAGAGGGCCGAGATCATTGCCAACATGATAATGAGAGATTGCAGCCAACTGGACTTTGACCGTAGAAGAGCTAGCACCTTGGTCGAATAACCCTGACAGAAAATCTAGTACTGCTGGCAGCAGAGCTGTAAAGAGATCTAAGTTCCAATGCTCTGCCCAAATAGAAAAACGCTTCCATTTGCTATTATAGATTCTTCTAGTAGATGGCTTGTGAGCGGCTACTAGAATAGCCTTGACAGGGGACAAGATACTGGGAGTCCTAGCTATCACTGGAACTGGATCAACCAAGCTGTGAGCTTGAGGTTGTCCAGGTTCGGGGTTGACAGGCCTGACGGATGAGGGATCAGATCCGGGATGGGATCTAGAATCCATGGGGATTCACTAGATGAGACCATAGATAAGGGAACCAAGTTGAGGAGGCCAGAATGGAGCGATGAGGATTATTCTGCTCCCCAACCATCTGGCTTTCTGTAAAAACTTTAGCATCAGGGGCAGAGGAGGGTAAGCATACAGTAGACCGGGTGGCCAAGCATGCACCAGAGCATCTCTGGGGGATTCCCCGGGTGGGGGAAATTAGAGCGAAGTAGTCACTGCACTTTGCGTTCGAAGGAGAGGTGAAAAGATTTTGGAGAAGATTTGCTTCTCTACTTTCGGATTCAGAGACCACTCGTACGGTGACAGGATGGATCGACTTAGTCTGTCTGCTAAAATGTTGGACCGTCCCGGAATGTGCATCGCTATGAGAAAGCAGTTGGTGAACGTAGCCCATTCCCACACTCTCATGGCCTCCCGACAAAGTGGATAGGACCTGGTTCCGACAAAGTGGATAGGACCTGGTTCCCCCTTGTTTGTTGATATACCAGACGACCGACATGTTGTCTGTCTGGATCGCAATTGTCCCCAAGGGAAGAAGGCTTTGAAGTGCTTGCAACACGAAAAGCACCGCTCTCATCTCTAGGACATTGATACGCAATAAGGTCTCCGAATGGTTCCACGTGCCTTGGACGGTCCTGCCCAAGCAGTGCCCCCCCCCACCCGAGGTGAGAGGCATCCATGGTCACCATGGCTAGAGGAGGGGGTGCAAAGAAGGGGTGCCCCTTCTGGAGGTCCGGGGACTGGAGCCACCATAAGAGAGCTTTCTTGCACACTCTGCTGAGAGGAACGGGAAAGCTCAGGGGATGTAGCAGCAAGGACCACTGGACTTGTAAGGTCCATTGGCCATGGGTAGTAGGTCGATGGTAGAGCCCTCAGGACCAATTCCACAGGGGGGAGCTGGGGATTGTAGAAGGGCCAGTACATGGAGTTTTAGAGTTCGTAGCCGGTCCGGAGTCAAGAAGGCTAGAAGCTGGTTTGTGTTCAATCTGGCTCCAATGAAATCTAGGATTTGAGTCAGAAGAAGGGAAGATTTCCCAATGTTGATTGTGATCCCCAGCCGGGGAGCTAGTCGGAGAAAGTAATCCCTGGCCATGCAAAGTAGATGCCTGGTGGGGGCGGTCAGGAGCCAGTCGTCCAGGTACGGGAAGACCTGAATTCCCTGGAGTCTCAGGTGGGCCGCTACAACAGGGCTGGGGGCAGGGTTGCCACCTTTTAACAAGGGCAAAGTGGGACATGGGGGTGTGGTCAACAAGATAGAAGTGTGGCCAACATGACACTGGCCACACCCCCACCACGACATCACCAGAGTTGTTAAAGGAGATGCAGTATTAGTTATGGATGCAACATTGTGACATTACAGCATACTGAAAACTCAAACCATTTAAATGAAGTGAACTATTACTGCAAACACACACTAATCAGTTGTAACAATAAATAAACTTTAAAGGAATAAAAAACACACTACTCATTAAACAGACACTTGTTTATTTAAAAAGTAAAATTCATAAACCAACCATTGCTATATTCAGAGAGAAAACTTAAAAAAAATCTACATACCACATACAAGCCAAGTATAAAATTAAGACTTTTTATTGTCAATTAAAGCTAAAGCAAAGAACAAACACAAAACTACATACCCTAGTACTACATATGCACCCTAGCAAATTAATGCTAAACAAAGAAAAACACAAAATTACGAACTGCACCCTAGTACTTTATACTGCACACTAGTACAATAAATCACTTTTTTTTAAAAGTGTATTTTGAATTTGATTTTATGGCTTGAAGAAGGGCCCGATTTGAAACAATAAAGTCAACATTTCATCCAGTAATTTACACTCATCATTAGTTCAGCTTTTAACAAGTCCACACTACATCGGTTTCGCACATCTGTCCATTTACCTTTCACCAATGAAAAACTCTTTCTGCAAATGCGTTTGAGGGCGGTATAGATAAAACCCTAGCAATTACTGGATAGAGTGTAGTCAGTTCAGGCCCTTCTTTGAAAAGCTTCAGCCACTTCTCTCCTGGGGTCAAGCATGCATTACATAACTGTTCGAGAGAGGGCTTAATTGCCAAGTAGTCCCTAAAAAGATAATCTTCATCTACATCCTGCAGACTCAGGGCAGTGGTCACATTAAGCAAGTCACTGAAGGCAAAGGGCTCATTTAGAGATAATTTAGATAGTGTAAACAAGTAGTTGCTTTCAGTATAATCAAACCACTGCTCCAGGTATTTCACTGCTGTCTCCAAGAACACAATGAAGTCTCTTTTCAGTTTGTTAGTAGAAGTGCTGTCTAATGTGCTCATAAGTGCCCTAAGTTTCCCTCCAAAGAAAGCACCTTCAGCTCTTGCCTGCAGTTTTTGCTTCAGAGAGACCATTACACAAAAAGTTTCCATGGCAGTAAGTGCTGATTTTTCTAATGTACTTATATGTTCATTAAAATCAACAAGAACAGCACAGAGAAAGTGCAAATAGTACTGGTGCAGTGTAGGCAATTCATTCTCACCATGTTCATTAGCTGAAAAGTACTGCCATATCTGCCGAGCGGGTCTCCTCTTCTCCCTGAGAGAGGAAATAGGACTGGAGCACTGGGAGATTTTTCACTACTCTTTCAATGGCTGGGAGTAGTGACAGCCACCTTGTTGGCACATGTCTTAACAGACTCTCAAATTCCATGCCACAAAACTCAAAGAAGTCTTTCAAGTCTCTGGTCCTTGTGGCAGAACCGGAAAAGTGGCTGAAAAGTCTCATTACAAATGCTTCCACATCGTATGGTAGTTGTGCTGCAGCTTTTTTGGCTGCATTGTGAATGATATGGGCAACACAGTTAGCCTTCTGGAGTGATGGGCACTTTTGTTTTAATCTGGTATACACACCAGATTTCTTCCCATAGTTCACACTGGCATTATCAGCCCCATAAGCTGAAATATGGTTCCAGGGCAAGGAGTGCCTTTCCATAATGTTGGAAATTTGCTGTGAAATAGCCTGTACCGATTCATCAGGGTCTTCATAGAAGTCCAAAAGGCCATTCACCACCCCTTCTTCTTTAGAAAAATACCTCACAACAAGGGGAAATAATTTTATGTCCCCCTTGTTGGAAGCATCTGATGAAATTGCAAATGAAGTACCTGGTTTTTGAAGGTCATGCAGGAGGCATTCCAATGAGTGTGGTCCCAAAACATTTTTGACTATGGCTTCAGCCTTGGTTCTGCCACAAGATAGTTTCTTTGCAGTGTCTTAGTCACTGTACAACTGGCTGGCCAACTTTACTGCACAGTCCAAGCTGTTATACGAAATATTGTGCTTAACAGCATGGAAAACATCAGAGGCTTCTGCTGCAATGATCCTATGTTCTGGTCCCTCAAGGTTTGCGCTCCTTGCCCACTTTGTCATCAGGTGAGTGGATTTAGCTTGAAGAATGGCAGTCTTATGTTGTTCAGTTGCCTCATGTCGTGCAACATCATTTCTTCCACCGTGGGTCACTAGAAATTCTCTCTTGCAGTACCTGCAGAATGCTTTGACATCAGTGCATCTCTCGATCCAGTCAAATTCTGTTTTCCAAACGTCCTGCCACTTGCACATTCTCTTGCTGCTAGTTGACTGTGATGAAACTGCTGCTCTCTTCATGCTTGAATCTGTACTTACCTGATATGCAACATATTTACCAACACTGTGTTAGTAGGGTTCAGTAACATACTGCTGCACAGCACAAATGAACTGCCTTAATTGGCACACAAAAATCTGGCTCGAAAAACATTGGCACACAAAAGAACTGGCTCGAAAAACATTGGCATGTGAAAGAACTGGCTTGAAAAACATTGGCATGCGAAAGAACTGGCTCGAAAAACATTGGCATGCAAAAGAACTGGCTCGAAAAACATTGGCATGCAAAAGAACTGGCTCGAAAAACATTGGCATGTGAAAGAATTGGCTTGAAAAAACACTGGCACACAAAAGAACTGGCTCGAAAAACATTGGCATGTGAAAGAACTGGCTTGAAAAAACATTGGCACACAAAAGAACTGGCTCGAAAAACATTGGCATGTGAAAGAACTGGCTTGAAAAAACATTGGCGCACAAAAGAACTGGCTCGAAAAACATTGGCATGCGAAAGAACTGGCTCGAAAAACATTGGCATGCGAAAGAACTGGCTCAAAAAACATTGGCATGTGAAAGACCTGGCTTGAAAAAACATTGGCACACAAAAGAACTGGCTTGAAAAACGTTGGCATGTGAAAGAACTGGCTTGAAAAAACATTGGCACACAAAAGAAATGTCTCGAAAAACATTGGCATGTGAAAGAACTGGCTTGAAAAAAATTGGCACACAAAAGAACTGACTTGAAAAACATTGGCATGCGAAATAACAGAGGAATGGAGCAAAAAGAGTTTACAAACAGTTTGAAAAAGGTCAAATAGTAAATGAGGTAATGCAGGGGGCATTTTGGCCATTGAAAACTAACATTAATACAGCTTGTAGAAAATGAAATGCATTATTTTTTCCACTGAACATGCCCACCTCACCCCACCCCTCAAGACAAAAAAAGTTAACCACATTCACTGAACCAAAAAACAGTAAAATGAATGAGAAAGTACAGTTTTGTACCTACCATAAATGTAGATGTTCGAGTGCTAATACAGCTGCAGTCATAACAGATGGGTTCTCCTGCCGCCAGGCGGGTCCTCGGTCGGCCGAATTCCAAAGTCTAGGTCTGGCGTCGGTTGTTGTCACTTCTTCCCTGACGTCAGTGCGACAGGGGTATAAAAGAACCAGCCGACGCCATTTTCTTCAGTTTTTCTTGCCCCAGATGTCAGGTGCCCCCAGAAGGAAGGCAATACATAAATTTATGTAATAATGCAATGCAATATAATCAAAAAACAGTAGTTGCAAGCAAATACACCATAAATGAATACCCCAATCAGGTTGTATGAGGAGGTGTTAGCCAAAAGGCCTGTCCCAAGAGGGGAAGGAGGGAGGGAAACCTGGACTGCAGCTGTATTAGCACTCGAACATCTACATTTATGGTAGGTACAAAACTGTACTATGTTCATCGAGCATACAGCTGCAGTCATAACAGATGGGTAGAATCCCAAAGCTAAAAAAGGGGTGGTAGGCACTAGGTGGAACTAGGAGGATCCAGGATGCCCTGCAAGACTGCAGTGGAAAAGCCTGCTCTAGTTTTGGAGTATAATGGTAGGTGATAGTGTTTGGAGAAGGTATGCACAGAACTCCAAGTGGCTGCTTCCAAAATATCTTTGGTAGGAACCCCTCTGAGGAAAGCTGCAGAGGTAGCTGTGGCCCTTGTGGAGTGAGATCTGATGCCTGCAGGTACAGTTTTACCATGAAAAGAGTAACAAAAACGTATGCAGTGGGCTATCCATTTTGAGATTGTCTGTTTTGAAATTGGCTTCCCTTGAGCTCCTGCAGCATAGGGCACAAAAAGTTGCTCTGATTTTCTGAAAGGCTTTGTTCTGTCCAAATAATAACACAGCTGTCTGTGGATGTCCAAGGAGTGTAGTAGTCTCTCCCCTTTGTTTTGAGGTTTAGGGTAAAAGGTAGGTAAGTGGATAGCCTGATTCAAAGCTACCCTGGATACCACCTTAGGCATAAAGGATGGATTGGTTCGTAAGGAAACTCTGTCCTGATGGAAAATGATGAAAGGCTGCACAACCATGAGGGCTTGTAGTTCTGATACCCTGCGAGCTGAGGTGATAGCCAGAAGGAAGGCTGTTTTCCAGGACAAATATTGCAGTTCTGTTGAGGCAGCTGGCAGAAAAGGAGGCAAGGTCAGTTTTTATAGAATGAAATTGAGGTCCCAAGCAGGCACTGGTTGTTTCCTTGGGGGTTTTATATTCTTAGCCCCTCTGAGGAACGGTCTTAAGAGGGGGTGAGAGAATAAAGGAGGATCAGTGTTGTATTCTGCAGAAATGGCTGAGGCATGGATTTTGATGGAGGAGAATGAAAGTCCACTGTTTAGCATCTCAGCTAGGTACTGTAATATTTGAGGTAAATTCAGTATTCCAGGATTCGGACCCTTTTTCTCATTCCAGGCACAAAACCGTTTCCATTTTGCGGAGTAAGCTTTTCTAGTAGAAGGCCTTTTGGCCTCCAAAATGACATCCTGCACCTCCTTGGAGAGTAGGGTCTGTGTTGCAGTTAAGGAATCTTCCATGCGGCCAGATTGAGTGTTTTCAGCTGACTGTGAAGAGTTTTGAAGCTGTGCTGAGTCAGAAGAAGAGGCATTAGAGGTAGGATCCATGGTGGGGAATGCGTCAGGCTTTTCAGGAGTGGGTACCAGTGTTGTCTTGGCCAGTCTGGAGCAATGAGAATCATCTTTGGTCTGTCTGCTCTGGTTTTTAAAAGAACTTTGGGCAGCAGAGGAAGAGGTGGAAAGGCATAAACTGTCATTGCTGTCCAACTGAAAGAGAGTGCGTCCACTCTCCAGGCCTGTGGATGAAAGGTCCTTGTGCAGAATTTTGCCAATTGGTGATTTTTGTGGGAGGCAAAGAGATCTATGTCTGGCCTTCCCCATGCTTGAATTATCTCTGTAAAAACTTGAGGATGCAACTTCCATTCGTGTGGATCTGTCATATTTCTGCTTAGGTTGTCTGCCAGCGTGTTTTCCTTGCCTGGCAAGTACTGTGCTTGAAGCTCGATTTGTAATTCCAGAGCCATGTTCCAAAGAGACATGGCCAGCCTGCACAGGGGGTATGAATGTGTTCCTCCCTGTTTATGTACCACATTACTCTGGTGTTGTCTGTCCTTATCAATAGTTGACCTGGATGCAGAAGGTCTTTGAAAGCCATAATAGCATTTATTACTGCTAGCATTTCCTTTTGATTGATGTGTAGGTGCTTTTCTTTTTGGGACCATTTGCCCTGAATGCACCGATCTGTCATGTGCGCCCCCCCAGGCGTAGTCCGAGGCGTCTGTTGTGATGACTTGATTTGCTTGAGGTTTGCAGAATGGGAGACCTGTCTTTCTTTGGCATGATTGAGCCCACCACAGAAATTCCTTTTGAAGACATGGAATCAGTGGTATTATTGTTTCCAAACTGTGGCTGTGTTGAGACCATAGGTTTTTCAGGTACCACTGAAGTTTCCTCATATGCAGCTTTGCACATGGGATTAGTAGGATGCAATATGCCATGAATCCTAGAGCCTGCAGGATTTTCCTTGCAGTCAGCCTGGTGAAATTTGCTAGTTTTCTGAAGTATTGAGTTAGTTGCCCTTGTTTCTCTGGCATGAGGTAGGCCATCTGGGTGTTTGTGTCCAAGTTGGCACCCAGGAAAATTATTGTCTGTGAGGGTATCAGCCTTGATTTCTTTTTGTTGACTGTGTATCCCAGAAAATTCAACAACATTATTACAAAAGCCAGATGTTTCAGTAGAATGTGCTTGCTGTCCGCTTGGATCAGGCAGTCGTCCAAATATGGGTAAATTTGTATCCCTTGAAGTCTGCAGTAGGCAATTACTGATGCCAGGCATTTCGTGAATACTCTGGGCGCAGTAGATAAGCCAAAGGGCAATGCAGAGAATTGATAATGGGTTGAACCTGCAAGAAATCTGAGGTATCTTCTGCAATCTTGTCTGATTGGGACATGCAGGTATGCCTCCTTGAGGTCCAATGTTACCAGCCAAGACTCCTTGCCCAGCATGGGAAGAAGCTGCTGTAATGTGAGCATCTTGAATTTTGGCACGAGTAAAAATGTGTTTAGGATGGATAGGTCCAAAATAGGTCTCCAATCTTTTCCCTTCCTTGGTACCAGGAATAGTCTGGAGTAAAAACCTTGACCTTGTTCTTTTGTAGGTACCTCTTGAATAGCTTTCATGTCCATGAGATCTGAAATCTGTTTTGTGCCTCTGCCCTTTGATTGTGTGGCAGGTTTGGCATGCCTCTCATTTTTGGAAGGGTGTGAAAATGGAATCTGTAGCCTCTGTTTATAATGTCCAGGAACCATTTGTCTTTTGTGACAATATGCCAATTTTTCGAAAATAATGCCAGTTTTCCGCCTAAAGGTGCTGCCATTTGAGCCTTGCTTGGCATGCAAAGGGGAAAGTCATTGGGCCTGCTTTCTGAATGGCTGTGAACTATCCTCACCACCTCTTTGTGCAGGAGCTTGCCATTGTCTGCCTCTAAACGATCCTTGAGATTGCCCTCTGCCCCTCAGGCGCCTGTATCTACCCCTTTGGGGTCTGTCCGTGGCTGGAAAGGACCAATTTTTGGAAGGCCAATTTCTACTGAAACGTGGAGGTTGTACCTGTAGGAAATCTTTCACTGTTTGCATTGACTTAGCCTTTTCCCTCCATTTTCTTTAATACCTCCTCAGCTTTAACACCAAATAATACATCATTTTGCAGAGGGGCATCTAGTAATTTAGCTTTGACATGATCTGGTAAGGTTTGCTCTTTGAGCCAGACATGTCTATGTATGACTGATCCTGTAACAGCAGCTCTACATGAGGCCTCTAAAGCATCAAAACCACATTGCAAGGTATGTTTACCCACTTGTTCTGCACTATGCATCAAATCCTGCAACTCCTTCAAGTCTGGTTGTTCAGGTTGTGACATTTTGCTTCTCAACTGTGATAACAGAAACTGTTGGTAACATATGGAACTGGCAGTTTAATGCCCTCATGGTTAAGGTGGCCGAGGTGCATACCTTTTTTCCCCCACCTTTCTAAAGCTCTGGAATCTCTCTATGAAGGTAATGGATTTTTAGCAGTGGAGGCCTTAATTCCCTTGGGACCCTGTGAGATAGTTTCTGCGTCAGCCGCATGGCTTTTGTATAGGAATTGGTGTGAGTCAGGAACCCGGTAATACCTGTCAGGCTTGACTGGGGCTGGAGGTAAAGAGTCTGGGTTAAGGCAGGCCTCCGAATAAACATCATCAAGAATAAACATCATCAATAATGTCTAAGACAGGAGGTATAGCCAGAGGCCTGTGCTGAGGGAGCAAGAGAAAATCCCTAAGCCTTTTCTTGGAGTCTGAGTATTCTTGGCCTTCCCAGTGGAAGTGTTCCCTCAAGGTATGCAAGGTTTCCCCAAAGGAGTAATCCTCAGGAGGGGAGACAGAGGGAATGGACTCCTCTGCATCAGAATCTTCAAAAGGGGAATATGAATGTTCCTGGTCATCAGAATGCTCTGAAATAATGGAGGCCTGGTCCGAGGAGGGGGATTCTTCCTCCACTCTGGGCCTTTTGTCCGGGGGGGGGGTTGAGAACCCCTGATAAGAGTAATCAAATCCTCAGCCATTTTGAGCATCTGCTTTTTAGGCATGGGGCCTTGAGAAGGGCCCTGTGGAGCTCGTCTCTTAGAATGCATGGCTGCTTTAGACTTAGTGAAAGCCTTAATGGAAAAAGAAGAGGAAGGCCTGAAGACACCTTGAGAGGTGGCAGACCTGTCTAAACTCTGTGTTTCACCGCCAAGAGTGGCTTCGGTATCGGTTGTCGGGGTGTGGGCCGAAGAGCCTGCGACCTCGGGTACAGTAGACACCGCCAATGAAGTGTCGTCGGTAGTCAGGGGCTGCGTAGGCGCCTTACTGAGAACCGGACCACCTGTAGTCGGCTTTGGCGTGGTGTCGGTAGAAGCCGCGGACCTCGTATGTCGGTCCTTATCTTTGCATCTTTTACTCAAAACTGGAGTCGGAGTATCCAATGACATAATGTAGTTAAATTTTTTGCCAAAATAGTGTTGGGCGAACTCTGCCCGATGCTTAATGGTTTGTCTGTTGAATGTAGCACAAAAACGACAGGCCGAGATGTCGTGGTCTGGGCCTAAGCAAGGAATGCAGAGGGAATGAAAATCCTTATGCGGTATTTGCTTCCCACATGAAATGCAATTATTAACTTTGTCTGACATCGGTCTGAGGCAAGAAAAGTTTCCCCAACGGGGTACTTAGCTTTCAAGAAGACTTCGGTTGCAAAATATTCATAATCTCAGGAGCTGGCCGACCAGCACTTGCGAACTGCTTCTGCTTCGGGCACCGCGTGGCAAGAAAGACTGAAGAAAATGGCGTCGGCTGGTTCTTTTATACCCCTGTCGCACTGACATCAGGGAAGAAGCGAAGACAACCGATGCCGGACCTAGACTTTGGAATTCGGCCGACCGAGGACCCGCCTGGCGGCAGGAGAACCCATCTGTTATGACTGCAGCTGTATGCACGATGAACATTTCACAGTGGATACCATCGACCTGATTTAGCTTTTGACCACAGCAGTTAAGAAATGTATGGCACTAATTTACACAGTGCAATGATCTATTAATGAACATGCCCAACAGCAGCACTGGTCGTAATCGGATTATAATGAAAACAGTAAATAAGTATGTTGAAGACATCACTACAACACAAAAGACAAACTTTGCTACTTATAGACGCAAACTACCCTGTAACAACGACATGGTTTAGCACAATCTCAAATACATTGCATTAACTTCTGAGCATCCATCCACAAAAAAAAATAAATGGGAAAAAAGTCCATAAACATTTTAACTTTTAAAAATACTTCTTGCAAGAGAAGTAACAAACTACAATGTACAGCAGACTCCATGGGCTCCTTTTAACTCAAAACATAGCAATTAATCCAGCACAGCAATGCAATAAACAGGCCCAAGTAAAAGCAACACACCCATATTCACATTACAAGCAAAGCAGTACATTTTAACCTAATTAAAAATGCATAATAAATTAAATGCACACATTTACAAGTATAAATGAAAACAATCTTGAAACAGCTTCAGCAAATTGGCAACATGTACCTACTAGAATAATAAATGAATTACATTAACTGTTAACATTCCCCCTCAAAAGGTAGACTTGTACCACATAGACATGGAGTTACAGGAACAGGAAAAATTACCTAAACAGTATATCGTAACTTCCTGAAAACAGCATTGAAGTGCACACATTTCCATACAAAAAAGTGCAAACTATGCTCGAACATTTCCTATTTGCAAACAGACAATACTCAGAAAAAGCTATGACAATAGAAATGCGTCACACTAAATTTATATTTCACTGCCCCCCAACAGAAACAAACAACTTCTATACACAGTTGAGCCTTTTAAAAGTAATGCTTCCAAATCATACCCCAAAGAATAACAATTACATATACATTCAGGTTTTATATCTTTAAAAACTACTCAGTGGCGGCTGGTGACTTCAAATCACAGGGGGGCTGCAGGAGACGCTGAATGGGCGGGGTCAAAGGGAAGGGGTGTGGTCAACCATAAAGGGGAGGAGCTATGCACAAAACCACAAAAAAACTAACTTTAATTAAATACGCTGCCCTGGGTGGCAAACCATCATTATGAAAGTCCAATCAAGACAAAAATAAGTGTAGAAGAATAAAAATATTTCAATGCATTGGCTGCATGACAGCTTACTTAATATCTAGATGGAAACAAAAGGTTGTGAGGCATGAAAAATAAATTACTTTTTAAATACATTACTGGAATGCCAGTCAAAATCAAGTATAAGAAAACCAGAAGCACTCAACTCAAACTACTTCTCCTTGCACTGCAGTTCTAATTATAATATATTCAGCTTTATTAAAGTACCAAGCAACATGCTGAAAGTAGAAATCTATGTGATGCCCCACTTGTAAAAATGTTTCTTATCCAAAAAGACCTGCTGCCTGACGTTTCATGGGGAAAACATGATAAAAGTAAAAATGAAAAGCAAACAAGAAACAAGCTCAAGATACATTGCTTAAAGGATTACTGTACAGGTTATGGACCACACATGATTGGCATTCTGTTTAGTTTACGGGTAAAGCCTGTAGAGATGACTGGAAGTCTCCAACAAGTGTAATGAGCTTTTAAAATAATGGAATCCTGTCCTTTAATACCCAAGGCTTATACATTATCTAGTCAAGTATTCTCTGCATGGCAACAACAGAAAGGCTTTCAATGTTGGCAATTCTTTAACAGTATGCTTATTAAAGCTTACTTGCATCTTACGATGTCAGACAAGCTTACCTTATGGTCATTAAAGCATTGCTACTTAAACACAGAGCAACAGGCACTTTGAGTAATAAGCATAAATCAACAGTACAAAATATGACAGAAACCAGACCATTCTGCAAAATCAAGGACAGGCGAAAAGCCACTGCAGTAGTTATGCAGTGTGTCCTCCCCATCCAAGGTAGATACAACTACTCCTTGCCTTGCTTGGACACATCCAGAGTCACTACATGGGGAGTGGGGTGCAACAAGCATGTCACAATTTGAAATCTCTCTGGCTGACTGTGATGGCCCTGACACATTTGTCATACCTCTCAACTTCAAGAGCAAGAAATCTGGACAAAGCCATACACAGAAGTGGGACAAAGGCACAACAAGAAGGACAATTTTTAAATATTGCTCTAATAAACTTAGAAAGATAATAGAATAGGTCTTGCATTAGTATGAATTTTCTGAAGGGTATAAAATCTGAAACTCAAATGTCTGTCATTTTCTAACTTCAGTCTTTAGTGATTTGTCACTAATTTGCCAAAAACACAATTTTATGAAAAATGGACCAAAAATGTGATGCAAAAATATAAAATAGACACACAATACAGCTTCTACCTGTCAAAGAAGGGACACTTTAATATTAGTACTGCTACCTTGAGCAGCTGACAAAATAAAAGAATCTACATGCATTTCAAGTAATCTATAACTTTGATTATTACAGTTATTTCTTAATTGTAAACCCTCCATGTTTTCTTCCAAAATTGCTATTTTATGGAGGGATTATTAGGGGAAGAGCAACATTTTGAGCCAAAATTGGGGACAGTTGAGAGGTTGGCTATGCCTAATTCTATAAAGCAATTTATTTGCATGTACCTCTCAACCTGTTAATGCAGTAAATCTGAACAAGGCCAAATATATTGGGGCACATATAAACAGTAATAAAAATTGCTCTTGTATAAATTGAGACAGTTGATAGAACGGCTCTTACTTTAACATGCATTTTTATGAAGGTTATGAAGTCTGAAACTTATTATTTAGTGACTTCTGGCAAATCATTTAGGAATTAAAACTACAAATTTTATGAACAACAAACCAAAAATAAGAAGCAAAAATCTATTCATTCTTTGAAAATCTGGACAGTTGGGAGGTATAGTTCAGCTGGGCCTGTCTGAGTTTGCTGCCCTTCCCCTGACAAAATAATGGTTGAACTGGAGCCTCTGCAGCCATTCCAATTAACCATTACTTGGCTATTTCACTCCATTTACCATAAACACTAATGTGCATACTGCTTTACTTCAATGATTGGACTTCATTTGAAAGTTTTATTTTGTATTTTACAGCACAAACATTAAGTAATCTGTTAAACAAAGCAATGCAGTCTCACAATGAAAACTTAGCATTAAAACTTCTCTGCCCTTGAAACTCACATTCATTGAAACAGCATTGAAACCCACATTCAAAGAAAATACATTTTGCCAGTGGCAGATAAAGATTAATTTTGGGCTGTTTTCGAATCATAGGCCCCTTGCATATGAAACATACATGTGCTCTTTGATACACCTTCCTCATTGTACTAAAAATTATATTCCTTGTACAATACAGTACACTTGTTAGAGGGTGTTTTAAATTTGTTTTGAACATTTTTCCAGTAAGCAATGAAACAAAACATATGCACCCATAATGGCAAAACTGCCCAGTTGAGAACATTTATCATAAAAAGTCTACTCAGACTTCCACAGTCCACCATTATTAGTAAATATACACAATTCTACAGTCCACCATTATTAGTAAATATGCACAATTCCACAGTCCACCATTATTAGTAAATATGCACAATTCTACAGTCCACCATTATCAGTAAATATGCACAATTCTACAGTGCACCTTTATCAGTAAATATGCATAATTCTACAGTCCATATTCAGTGAATTCAGTTCTTGCCATAGCTGTCAACCTTAGCACAAAAACCTGACGGAGCCAATAATGGGGAATACAGTCCCAAAAATAGGGACAAATTTAAAATATTCATCTTATAAACTTAGAAAATTGCTAGAAAAAAGGTTGTGCTACTATGTATTCTGAAGAACATGAAGTTTGAAATTCAAATGCCGGTCAATTCTGCGGACAGAACAAAAACAATTTTCAGCAGAGAGGGATTAATACTGCAGACACATCTGTGTAAAATGGCAGGGCATCAGAGCAAATCCACACAAACACAGGCAGGAGATGCAGACTCCACACAGAAGCCACCCCAACCAAGAATCAAACCAGAAAACCTATAGCTGTGAGGCAACAATACTACCACTGCACCATCAAATCTGCAAGGAATTAAACATTCAGAAACCTGAAGTCTGAAATTCAAATGCCTGTCAATTTTACTGCGGACAGAACAAAAACAATTTTCAGCAGGGATTAAAACTGCAGACACGTCTTTGTAAAATGGCAGGGCACCAGAGCAAATCCACACAAACACATGGAGGAGATGCAGACTCCACACAGAAGCCACCCCAACCAAGAATCAAACCAGAAAACCTATAGCTGTGAGGCAACAATACTACCACTGCACCATCAAATCTGCAAGGAATTAAACATTCAGAAACCTGAAGGCTGAAATTCAAATGCCTGTCAATTTTACTGGACAGAACAAAACAATTTTCAGCAGAGATGCAGGGATTAATACTGCAGACACGTCTTTGTAAAATGGCAGGGCACCAGAGCAAATCCACACAAATACAGGGAGGAGATGCAGACAGAAGCCACCCCAACCAAGAATCAAACCAGAAAACCTATAGTTGTGAGGTAACAATACTATCACTGCACCATCAAATCTGCAAGGAATTAAACATTCAGAAACCTGAAGTCTGAAATTCAAATGCCTGTCAATTTTACTGCGGACAGAACAAAACAATTTTCAGCAGGGATTAAAACTGCAGACACGTCTTTGTAAAATGGCAGGGCACCAGAGCAAATCCACACAAACACATGGAGGAGATGCAGACTCCACACAGAAGCCACCCCAACCAAGAATCAAACCAGAAAACCTATAGCTGTGAGGCAACAATACTACCACTGCACCATCAAATCTGCAAGGAATTAAACATTCAGAAACCTGAAGGCTGAAATTCAAATGCCTGTCAATTTTACTGCGGACAGAACAAAACAATTTTCAGCAGAGATGCAGGGATTAATACTGCAGACACGTCTTTGTAAAATGGCAGGGCACCAGAGCAAATCCACACAAATACAGGGAGGAGATGCAGACAGAAGCCACCCCAACCAAGAATCAAACCAGAAAACCTATAGTTGTGAGGTAACAATACTATCACTGCACCATCAATTATACAAGGAGTTAAACATTCAGAAACCTGAAGTCTGAAATTCAAATGCCTGTCAATTTTACTGCGGACAGAACAAAACAATTTTCAGCAGAGACGAGGGATTAAAACTGCAGACACATCTTTGTAAAATGGCAGGGCACCAGAGCAAATCCACACAAACACAGGCAGGAGATGCAGACTCCAAACAGAAGCCACCCCAACCAAGAATCAAACCAGAAAACCTATAGCTGTGAGGCAACAATACTACCACCGCACCATCAATTATGCAAGGAATTAAACATTCAGAAACCTGAAGTCTGAAATTCAAATGCCTGCCAATTTTACTGCGGACAGAACAAAACCAATTTTCAGCAGGGATTACAACTGCAGACACGTCTTTGTAAAATGGCAGGGCACCAGAGCAAATCCACACAAACACATGGAGGAGATGCAGACTCCACACAGAAGCCACCCCAACCAAGAATCAAACCAGAAAACCTATAGCTGTGAGGCAACAATACGACCACTGCACCATCAAATACGCAAGGAATTAAACATTCAGAAACCCTTAAGTCTGAAATTCAAATGCCTATCAATTTTATTTAACATTTTTAATCAGGACAGTCTGACTTGGAACAAATAAACAAATTTTCAGCAGAGGCCCAGGAAGAAATAATGCAGACATGTCTTTGTAACATGGGAGGGCACAAAAGCAAACCCACACAAACACAGGGAGAAGATACAGACCCACAAAGAAGGAACCCCAGCCAAGAATCAAACCCAAGAACCTGCAGCTGTGAGGCAACAATGCTACTACTACACCATCAAATATCAAGCATTGCAACATTTACAAACCACAGATATTATGAGGAACAGATCAGATCGAATATGAGGTAAAAATCTGAAATTTTTACAAATGGTGGTGGGTAGGAACCTCAAGTCTTTAACACCTGCATACAGGGTACAGGGTTCAAGCCTGAGGCATTCCCTACCACACCACCATAAGCACCTGGGCATTTTCACACACACACACACACACACACACACACACACACACACACACACACACACACACACACACACACACACACACCTCCCCAGTAAAGCACAAGCACCATACACAAACTCCAGTAAAGCACAAGCACCATACACAAACTCCAGTAAAGCACAAGCACCATACACAAACTCCAGTAAAGCACAAGCACCATACACAAACTCCAGTAAAGCACAAGCACCATACACAAACTCAAGAAAAATAAACATTGTAAATTAAAGGCACCTTACCTGAATGAATACATCCAGAGTTAACGTCTACATACATCCTTCCCCAGCAATACTGAAGACCCGAGATCCACATGCTCCTTCCCGACGACGAGATCCCTGAGGCTCTGTCCCGAGTCCCTGCTGCTCCTCTTGCAGTCCGGACGTCCCATAATCCTGGGGTCTGTGCACTGTAAAAGTGCACAGACGCCTTGTGTCCCCTATGGGGTGAGCATGCGCATAGACCGATAAGCGGGACAATTTTAAAAAATGTTTTTTTATTTTTCATTTTGTTTCTTTTTCTTTCTTTTTTTATGTTTGAGGGGGCTGCAGTCCGGCAGCCCTATGCCACGAGCCGCCCCTGAAACTACTACTCAAAAATATCAAAATAACCACTGCACAGATTTAAATACTGCGTACTGCACCCACCATCTACCTCTAAACATTAAAAAAATTAAACCACAATGTATTCCCATTTTAAACTAGTACTCAAAAGTCTCAAAATAACCACTGCACAGATTTAAATACTGCATACTACATCCCCATCTACCTCTAAACATTAAAAACTTAAAGCACACTATTCCCATTTTAAATAACTAAAACCACAAAATGAAATTATCTACTTACCACTATCACAGTTATTGCTGGACTAGCTTGCTTCCTTCCTGCTGGAATGGCTAGTTAGTTGTTCAAGCAGTGGCTGGGCTGGCTGGCTCCCTTGCTGGCTTCTTTCCTGGCTGGCTGGGCTGGCTGGCAGGCAGGCAGGCTCCCTTGCTGGCTTCTTTCCTGGCTGGCTGGGCTGGCTGGCTGGCAGGCAGACTCCCTTGCTGGCTTCTTTCTGGGCTGGCTGGCAGACAGGCAGGCTCCCTTGCTGGCTTCTTTCTTTCCTTCCTGGCTGGCTTCAATCCTGGCTGGCTGGGCTGGCTGGAGATAGAAATTAAATCAGATCTTTGTTCAATCGCAGCTGCTATAGAGCTTAGTGCTCTACAGCTGCGACCTTTATGGGGCTCTTCTGAACAAAGTTCCTGCCCCCTCCAATCCCTGCAGCCAATTACTGTGCTGCATTACCACCCGGACCTAGCAGGGAATCCCTCTAACTGCAGGTCCGGGTGGTGACGTAGCCGCATTGCCGTGGAAAAACCGGAAGTATTTTCGGCTTTTCCATGGCAATTGATTTGAATTATTCACAATCGCGAAGCGAAAAAGGGAAAAACGGGACTTTTAAAGTCCCACGCTTGGTGACTGTGGGAAGCGGGATGAGAGGCCTCAACCTGTGAGTGTCCCGCTGACAACGGGATGGGTGGCAACCGTGCCTGGGGGCTGTGGTGAGACCAAAGGGAAGGACCCTGAATTGGTAGTGGCTGGCTCCCAGCCAGAAGCGGAGAAACCTCCTGGATCGTCTGTCCATCAGAATTGTGGTAGTACGCGTCCTTGAGGTCTATGGAGCACATCCAGTCATTCTCCTGCAGAAGGGGGAGAATGGATTGAAGTGTGACCATCCGGAACTTTTCTTTGGCTACTGACAGGTTCAGGAAGGACAGCTCGAGGATTGGTCTCAAGTCCCCCGTCTTTTTTGGCACCAAGAAGAACCTGGAGTAGAAGCCTGATCTGGACTGGCCTGGGGGGACGTGCTGGATTGCTCTTTTTTCTAGCAGTCGGAGTATTTCCTTGGCTGCCGCCTCCCTCTGATTGGGTGGGACATCGGGGAGGTTTTGGGAACTGAGAGGGGAATTGAGAAAGGGGATTTTGTAGCCTCTGGATATGATCCGAAGCACCCAGTGATCCGTTGTAATGGACTCCCAAGCTGCCAGGTGCCTTGAGAAATGCCCCTTGACTGCCTCCAGAGTGGAGCAGTCGGGTAACCCCTCAGGGTTGCTGCGTGGGCCGATCAGAGAAAGGTTCTCTGGACCCAAAGTTCTTCGGGCCCCCTCTGCCTCTAGGGCGGCGTCCACCCTGTCCTCCTCTGCCTCTGAAGGATGAGGGGTCCGGAGCGAAATGGGATTGTTGAGACTTCTGGAACCACATCTTCTTCTGTCCCTTTTGGTTCCTGGAGAAGGACCTCTGGGGAGCAGAGAAGCGGACTCCGATGGCAGACAACGTCTTCCTGTCTTTGTCGCTCTAGACCAATGTGTCGCGTACGGTCTTGCCAAAAAAAGGCAGAACCATCAAACGGGGCATTAGCGAACGACGCTTTAAAGGGTTCCGCGAAATCACAGTGCCGGAGCCACGCCTGCCACCATAGGACAACGCCCGCTGTGCTAGCTCTAGCGGCTCCTTCCATGGCATGGGATAGTAACCGCATAGAGGTATTGGAGATAGATTTGAGAGTGGCCATTCGGGTAGAGTACACTTTCTTGTCCTCCGCCGACATGGACTCTGGGGGCGATCCAGCATATTCTTTGATAAGATCGCGCTGGAGCTGAATCACGTGTGCCATATAATTCAGTGACCTCACACAGAAGGTCGCTGAAGCAAACACCCGCTTCCCCAGACGGTCCATCGTCCGAGACTCCTTGTCTGGAGGATGGACCAAGGAACTCTCCTGGGCCAGTTCCCTTTTGGTGGTGGCCGCCACCAACATGGCATCTACCGGGGCTCCCTTGCTCCAACATGACCTGTCCGAAGGGGGGGCTAAGAATTTTATCTGGCCTCTTTGGAATGGCCTCCACAGTGTCCGGTTCCTTCCATGCCCTGGTAGTAATTAGGTCTACCAGGGGATCGGCGGGAGGGGACACCCAAGAGGTAGATGGGCCTGCTTCAAATGCCTCCAGAAAAAACAGACTCGTCAGAGGAAGGTTTTGGGGCAGACCTCCCCCCCGATCCAAAGCATCTCCATAATGTCTCCGAAGGAGACGTCTTCGGGGGGTGACCTTGGGGAACCTTCCCCTTCCTCCATGTCTGTGTCCTCTGTCAAGGACTCAGGGGAGTCCACGTGCCTCCTCTTGCACTTGCATTTGTGAGGGACCTCCTTGGGGGGGCTGTCCAAAGAGGCCTCACCAACCACATCCTGTTTCAGCAAGGGAACTATCTGGGACATCTGAGCAGGCTGTCCCTGGGGCAGGGTGATGGAAGGTGGACCCATCTGAGAGGAAGTGCAAGGTGGAGCCGTAGCTGAAGCCGGGGGCCTGGAATCCCTCGACAAAACCCTCTCTACAGCATCGAATGCCAAAGGAGAGACGCTCTCCCTAGGATCCGAGAGCAGACCATCCCTCGGATTCGACATGCGGATCGCAGCTGGCATAGATGCGGTCAGATCCGAAGGGCCAGTATGCTCCAACCGAGACAGAGCCAAAGCCATACCGACACCTCCAGATACGAAGCTCAGCTCTCGGATCTGAAGAAAATGGACCCGACAGACTCGAAGGTGCTATCGGCACCGAAGTACCCGATACTATTGGCGCCGACAGTCCCCCGGCTCCGACGCTACCTAGCTCCGAGAGCTCTGAACCCCGGTAGTGGGTTGGAGAAGGAGCAATCAGGGTGAAAAAAGGGGTCGAGCTTCACCCCCCAGAGGGGGGGAGGCAGGAGCACTCCCATCTGCAGCTGGGCCTGGAGAAACCTAGGCATCATCCGGTCCAAGTCTGCGTCGGACATACTGCGGGTAGACCTTGATGAGGCCACCGAGGCGGGCTGGGAGTGCCGCCTCGATGACCTTGAAGGCGACTGGGTCTCCTCCTCCTCCGGCCCCGGGGAGAAGTGGGGGGATCGGAGCCGGGAAGGAGAAGACTCGGAGGCCCTGGGAGGAGAAACCTGTTTGGCTGGCGGGGCCGATGCAGAAGCTTTGGCCCGCCACTTGTGGTGCTTTTCTCAGCGTTTCTCCTTTCTGGCTTCCCTCTCCTCCTGGCCCAAGGTGGGAGGTTGAGTCCCAACCAGGGGAAGGGGAATAGCAGGTGGCGCTCCCGCAGCCGCAGCATGTGCCACGGAGGGACCGGAGGAAGAAGCCGGGTCTGGGGGCAGAAGTCCCGCCAGAATCAACTTCGCCCTCTGGTCCTTAAGGGCCCTGGAGTTGAACGCTGTGCAAATAGTGCAGCTGGAGGAAAGGTGTTCAACCCCAAGGCATAAAACTCACCGAGTGTGGCCATCCGCTGGGGACAGTTTATGGCCACACTCGGTACACTTTGAGAAAAATGTTTTGGGTGCCTCTGCCATACCTATCAAAGAAAAACAATACACTCGCTAGGCCCCAAAACCACACACCATAACGCAAACACGGGGGGAGGAAAAAATACTAAAAATTAGATCAATAAAGCCTTAACGCTACTGGGAGTCTACTTAACACATACACAAAATTTCTGATTAGACTAAGAAAAAAGAAAGATTTTTCTCACAAATCCACAGATACCACACCTGGAAGCTCGATCAAGCTGCTGAAGAGAACCGCGGCAAACTAGATCTGGGGTCAGGAAGGGATAGCAGGGGATTTTGGGCAAGGGGGAGGGGCTTGGAGCTCGGATCTTAGCTGTTGGACGCTGCCGGCTCGGATCCGATATGGATCCAATAACCCATAGGTTGATGGACAAATGAAGTTAACTACTTCAGATTATCCTTTTTCCTTTCTTGTGTTGGTTTAGTTTTTAGAATACTTTCTGCTAACTTATGAATATAATACTCTGTTATTCTCCTTAAGGATCTACATCCAAAATTCCACTTTCTATTTCTTGAACCCCCACCCCTCTGCTTCATCTTCATCCTTTTTCATTTTGAATTATATCCTTCTGCTTGTGCTATGTATTTAAGCCTTAACTGTGTAGCTCTAAAATATTCCTTCAAATCAGGTAATCCTAAACAACCTTGTTTTATTGGAAGGACCAACTTATCTCACTTACTATTCTTTTCCATTTCCAGATAAATTGCTTCAACTCATTAATTATTGTCCAGAACTTCTACTTTGGTTGATAAAAATAAGCCTGACCGGTACATAAAATGAAAAGAACTAAAAACATTTTCACTGCTTATATCTCACTATCTATATCCATAAACAAAGGCTTCCAGTTTCTCAGTTTTTGTATTACCTTTTAAGTTTCAACATATCCTTAGCTGCCATAACATATGCCTTTTTATCCCTTTTTCTAAATGCTTCATCTTATTGTATCCCCCAAAATATGGGTACTGCTAAAGCAGTTTCTGTGTGGGTATATAAATTTATGGCTATGGCCTTTGTTTTATCTTCATTAATTTTATTTCAAATGTTCCATAACACTGAGAAATGTTCTGGATTCATTATGTACAAAATAATATCTGCAAATAAAGCCAATGTTTCCTTATTAGCATTCCAATTGTATCTTTGCATTTATGAGTCCCTTATTTTCCTTGCCAGTGGCTCTAATTATAAACCAAATAACAAAGGCGAAAGAGGACACCCCTGCCTAGCTCCTCTGCTCAAACATAACTTATCAGAGATGAGTTCTTCTACTTTGATTCCTGCCTGATATATTTCATATATCCTCTTAATTAACCTTATTATTACATCAAGAAATGCAAATGTTTCCATTGCCCGACTCATAAAATCCCACTTTACTCTGTGAAATGCTTTCTCTGCATCAAGACTCACCAAAACAGTGGTATTTACTTACATTCTGCTTCCCTCTGGATCATCATTTTTTTATGTTGCCATATGTTTGCTTGTCCTCCATAAAACCCCACTGATCCATATCTGTCAATTTTGGGAACACCTTTGCAATTCTTTCAGCTAGCATAGACATAAATAATTTGATAATAATGGTTTAAAATTGAAATGGGTCTCTATGAAGCTTTGTATAATGGGTCATTGCCATTCTTAGGTAATACAGGTACCACAGCTTTCTTCCAGGATGTTGGTGCTTCCCTTCCATTTAAAATGCTGTTCTAAAAAAAATCTGCCAAATCTTTATCACTTTCCTCCTAACTTACAAACTTCCACAAGAATACAATCTGTTCCTGAAGACTTTGGTGAAGATTGATTATACATCACCATTTTTAATCTCATTTCCTCCTATCTTAACTGTTAATTGTTGAGCATCACCTATCTCTAACCTTGGCATTCCATAAAGATTTCCATTTGTCTCTGCTTTTATATATATATATATATATATATATATATATATTCATAAAATTTCCAAAATATCTCTAAATCTTTTACAGAATTGTTCTTCTTACAGACCGAGTCTGGCAACAACCCTTTCTACTTCATTGTTCCCAAGTTAGTTGCTCAACCGCAATCTAGCTAAACTCGCACATATTATCCAGATACTCCCTAATGTTTTGTCAGCCTTTTTAATTCCTATTACTTCTTAACCATATTTCTTTTGCTTTTATTTCTATCCTGTTTTTAAACTCCATTTTCATTTTATCCCACCCACTAGCTATACCTTCTGAAGATATTTTGATTTTCCTTAACTCTTGAATAATTTCCACTACCCACTCCTCAAATTCTTTTCTTTTTAAACAGGTAGGTGGGAAAGCTCCAGTCTCTCATTTTACTACATTATCCTGCATTTTTATCTTAGTTTTTATTGCTGCATGATCTGACATAGTTATGTGTCAAAGCTTTCAATTAAATGCAAACATTACTGTAAAATATAATTTTTATTAAGTCTAGCCCAGTTACTGTACTCTGGGGAATATGTAAATTTTCTCAATGTTCCTACTACTGATTTCAGATCTTCCATACCAAATATTTTCAATTTTTTCTTAAGAAAGCTACCCTCACTTGTTTCCTTTCTAGGTCCCCCCAATACAGCCTCAGTATTGAAAATCACATTCTATTCCCCACCTATAAGTAATATTCTCTGTTGAATGATGATTACTTCTCCAAAAATTTTCTAAAGTTCCATAATAGCAGTTTTTGGTGGAGTAGAAATACACACCAGTGTAATCTGCATCCCTTGCCAACTTCTCCTTACCACCACCAATCTACAATTATTGTATTTTTTTCCTCTTCTATCACTATTGCAGCCCAGCTAGCAAGTAGTATAATTACTTCCCTTTTCCTTTGTCCCTGATATTTTGCTGAATATCCATTCTGAAAGCCTTTCTTTGCCAAATTCAGATACTCATTTCTTTCCAAATTTATCTCCTATAGTATTGGTATTTGCACTCTGCATTTCTTAATATAAACGTCTTTCCTTTTGTCTATACCTATAAGGCCATTTAAGTTCCAAGACAATATGGATAGCCAAGACATTATAATAAATAGCTATTGTTCCCACCTACTAAACATGAACTTTTTGACTCTGTATTTTCAAATTTTGCATTAGATGTGCAAATTAATGTTTGGCAGGAGTATCTTTTATACAGTTGTTTTTTCTCACCACCATTTGAACCTATGACACATATTGAAGACTTTTTTGTTTTAATGAATGCATGTTCAAAACACTCCTATATCCTATTAACTTAGAACAAACACACAAAACTATGTACATCTTCAAAAAATGAAATATAACCCTCTACCTATGAACAATTGCCCCAAATAAACAGTTGCACCCCCGTATTGCCTAACCTAAAATTATGATTACCCATGCTGAACCGCGTGCTATAGCCTGTGTTCCCACCTACACGGATTACAGTCTTTTTTTATCTCTGTTCCCCTCTTAGTTGCGAAAAACAACTTGTATGCCTTCAGAAAACATTAACTCTTAACTAAAAGAAAAACTGCACTGGCTATCTTTAAATGAAACTAAATTGTTTACTAAATGCTTTAAAGGATTAACTCTACTAGGGAGATGCCTATTTCAATCACTTCACATAATTCCAAACTTTATCTTTCACTGAACTGCTTGCCAGTGTACTTTTAAATGTTTTATTTCCCTCAGGAAAGAATGCTCAGAACTCTCAAGATCAATTGCTTGCACCTGCAGCCAGCTCATCTGCATGGAAAAGTACTTGGCAATAAATCTTTGTAAATTTCACTCAGAAGAGAATCAATAATTGCCTTCAGCTGAAGACTTCTCGACTCCCACTGCAAGTGCAAATGTAATGGAAAAAATTTAAGAGTTATGTACTCACCATACCTCTTGCATGTGTATTGTCTGTTTTCATATTTCCTCATATGATGGATCTTGGCTCCAACCTTGGATCTGGCTTCAGCCCCTTCTTTTAGACTTTAGGCTCCATTGCTCGAGCTCCTCCCCTTCCCCTTAACCCCCTTTTCTCCTCCTCCTCAGATTAGGTTTGCCCCATATGTAGTTAATCAATGTGTGCTCAAGGGTCACTAACCATTACCAAACCTTGAACAAGAGGTATACCAACTATAGCCCAAGATAGAGGAGGAGGAGGATTACGATACTGGATCACTCTCATAGCAAGACTGACCCCTCAGGGCATACTAGGAGATTATGAAATAGGAAGGGGGATGGAGGGTGGAAAGCTGAGGAAGGATGAAAGACAGAATAGATGCAAAGTTTGAGGAATAGATAACTTTAATAGTCTTCTTTTTTTGTCCATTTCTGAAGTGATGGGGTAGATTCAACATAGCAACCACCCCTAGAGGGAGAATATCTTGAAAAGCCTGCAATGCCAATAGGACTGCTCTCATTTCTAGGTTACTGATGTGGAGATTGGCCTCTAACTGAGAACATGTAGCGTGGACTGTTCTTCCCAAGTAATGCCCCCCACACTAATTGGGAGGCATCCATTGTAATAGTGGCATTGCATAAAGGAAGAACAAAAGGGTGGTCCATAGAAACTCCCTTGTGTGAATCCATCAGGTTATGTGTTATTTGCAAATATTTGTAAGCCAAATGCAAATATATGTAAGGCAAATAGGTACCATCAGAAGATGGGTCCTTATTGACCATTTTACTGCAAAGGTCCACTCTAGAACCTTCATGTAAAGCCCTGACAATAGTACTAGCACTACTGAAGCTGCCATTGATTTGATGAGCTGCAATAGCAGCCTGGCTGGATGATAAGGAAGAGAAAGAACATGTAAGGCTTGGTCCCACAGACTGATGAGTCTTGTCTGTGGTAAACTTGAGATCTGGGTTACCATATCTAGACAGGCACCAATGAATTCCATTGCTTGAGAAGGAGAGAGCTGAGACTTAGTGTACTTTATTGTAATATCAAGTTTGAGACATACCAAAACACAAGTGGCAGGACGATGGATCCTCTTTATTAAAACACACACATCTTCAACCCAGCCTGTCTTAAAAAACACAGTACATATATATTTGAAATGGGTCCAAGAGGGGGGCACTTTGATTTATTGTTTGCAGTATAAAGAACTAAAGTGGCAAATAAAGTACAAGGTTAGTGTACCCCTTGGGCTCAATGATGCGATTTCTATTAGTTGTGTTTTAAAAATGAAAGATGAATTTGCTTTTTAAAGTATTTTTTTGTTTAGAGCATTCTAACTCAACCATTGTGTATGTTCTGTAGTATATTTAAAAAAGTACAGTTGTGTACACTCACCATAAATATAGATGTTCGAGTGTATTCACTGTTGCAGTCATCACACTTGGGTTAACTGCCTGCAGGTAGCCCTAAGTCGGCCCAAATACCAGACACTTAGTATTTCTGCTTCAGTTGCTGTCACTCCAGGACTGACGTCAGGTCTTCAGGGGTATAAAAACAGGCATCTGACGCCATTACATCAGTTTTTCTTGCCCCAAATGTCAGAAGCCCCCAATAGGGAGCTAAGTTATGGTGGAAAAAGCACCACCTGTAAAAAGTAAATACCAATAGCCCTGTAAAGGGTGAGTAATAGAGATAGAAAAGGAGGGAGGGAGAGAGAGAGAGAGAGAGAGAGGGAAGGGGGCCAGAGGGTGGGAAACCAGGACTGCAACAGTGAATACACTCAAACATCTACATTTATGATAAGTGTACACAACTGTACTATGTTCTTCATGTTTCACGGTTGCAGTCATCACACTTGGTTGATTCCCAAAGCTGAAGAGTGGGTGGAGGTAGTCAAGAAGAGTTGGGGCTGGCTAGTATGCCCTACAGGACTGCTGTTGCAAAACCCACCCTGGATTTGGACAATATAGGCAGGTGGTAATGCTTGGTGAATGTGTGAACAGAACTGCAGGTAGCAGCTTCCAGAATGTCCCTGGTACGGACACCCCTGAGGAATGCTGTAGAGGTAGAAGTTGCCCTAGTGGAATGTGTTCTGACCCCCTGAGGGGTTGGTTTCCCATGGTGTTTGTAACAGAAATGGATAGTGTGTGCTATCCGTTTGGAAATTCTTTGTTTAGATATGGCCTTGCCCTCTGCCCCTGGTGCAAAACTGACTAGTAACTGGTCAGATTTCCTGAAGGGCTTAGTTCTATCAAGGTAGAATATGAGCTGTCTGTGCATGTCTAAAGAGTGCAGGATCCTTTCCCCTTTATTTTGAGGATTAGGAAAGAAGGTTGGCAAATGGATAGATTGGTTGAGAGCTACACTGGACACCACTTTAGACATAAAAGTAGGGTTAGTCCTGAGGTAGACCCTGTCAGCATGAAAAATAATGAAGGGTTCCGCAGCCATAAGTGCTTGTAACTCAGACACACTTCTAGCTGAAGTGATGGCCAGAAGCAAGGCTGTTTTCCAAGAGGAATTTTAACTCTGCTGATGCTGCAGGCTCAAATGGGGGGGGGGGGAGCATGAGCTTTTCCAGTACAAAGTTATGGTCCCAAGCAGGTGTGGGGGCTCTCCTTGTTGGCCTTAAGTTGTTGGCCCTTCTAAGGAACAGTTTGATGAGAGGGTGAGAGAAGAGAGGTGGCTCAATGAGCCAAGATGGCAGAGGCATGGATCTTAATGGAACAGAAGGACAGGCCTTTGTGGAGTAGATCTGCTAGGTTATCCAGGATTAGAGGTAAGGAGGGCAGTGCTGTGCCCACTCCTTTAGAATGAATCTAGGAACAAAACCTGTTTCACTTATCAGCATAGGATTTCCTTGTACTGGGTCTTCTGGCTTCAAGAATGATGTCCAGCAACTGCTTGCTTAGGCTGGTCACAGGGGGAGAATTCAAGGAATAAGCAAGGCTGCAAGGTTCAGGGTTTGCAGTTGGGGATGCAAGATCTGTCCCTCCTGCTGAGTGAGGAGGGTTGGGATCTGGGGTAGGTGCCAAGGTGGCATCGGTGACAGGCTGAGCAGAAGTGGGTACCAGTGCTGGCATGGACAGTCTGGGGCAATCAGGAATGTCCTTGGTCTGTTCTGTCTTATCTTGAGTAATATTCTTAAAAGAATAGGCAGAGGGGGAAAAGCATAGATTGAGAGGTTTACCCACTGGAAGGATAAGGCATCTACTTTCCAGGCCCTGCTGTGAGGTGTCCTGGTGCAGAATTTCCTGATCTGCTGATTGTAGGGGGAGGCAAAAAGGTCCACCTCCGGGGTCCTCCATTTCTGGGTTAGAAGGTTGAAAGTGCTGCGGTCTAATTGCCACTCATGTGGGTCTAGGAGATTTCTGCTCAAGTCATCCGCCAGAGAGTTTTGTTTGCCTGGCAAGAATTAAGCTTGCAGATGAATATGCATGTCCAAGGCAGTGTTCCACAGGGTCATGGCTAGCCTTCAGAGTGGGTAAAAGTGGATTCCCCCCTGCTTGTTGATGTACCACATAACTGTGGTGTTGTCTGTCTGTATTATCAGGGGTCCTGATGAGAGTAGGGATCTGAAAGCTGTCAGAGCATGCTGAACAGCTAGCATCTCTTTTTGGTTGATGTGTAGATGAATTTGACTTGGGCACCAGTGACCCCGAATGCACTTGTCATCCAGATGTGCCCCCCAGGCTGTCTGATGCATCTGTGGTAGGGGTCTGGGTGGCGTGGGGTTGTGTAAAGGGAAGTCCCTTGTGGTTGCATGTTGCTGCCCACCAAAGAAACTCTGTCCTTAGACAAGGTATGATAGGTATGATGCTTTCCAGGTCCTGAGAATGCTGGCACCAAAGACTTTTTAAGTACCATTGTAGTTTCCTCATATGCAGTCTGGCATATGGAATTAGTAGAATGCAAGAGGCCATGAACCCTAGAGCCTGCAGGATTTTCCTTGTGAATAGCTGGGTTCTGGTGGCCATTTGAGTGAAGTAGTTTGTTAGATAGGCTTGTTTTTCTGGAGTAAGTAATGCCATCTGGGATGCTGTGTCCAAGCTTGCTCCCAGGAATACAATCTTTTGACTGGGGACTAGTTTTGATTTCTTTTCAATGATGGTGTACCCTAGTGAGATTAGAAGGTTCTTTACAAATGTCAGATGCTGCAATAGCTTTTTCTGACTGTCTGCCTGAATCAGGCAATCGTTCAAGTAAAGGTATGTTTGAATGATTCTCTGTCTGTAATAGGCAATGGCTGGAGCCAGGCATTTTGTGAAGACTCTGGGAGAAGTGGATAAGCCAAAGGGAAGTGCAGAGAACTGATAATGCATAGATCCTGCCCTGAAACGTAGATATTCCCTGCATGATTCCCTGATTGGGATGTGCAGATAGGCTTCTTTTAGGTCTAGGGTGGCTAACCAGGCATCTTTGGACAGCATAGGAAGAAGCTGCTGAAGGGTGAGCATTTTGAATTTTTTTACCACCAGGAAGGTGTTTAGAATGGAAAAATCTAGGATTGGGCACAAAGTGCCCTCTTTTCTGGGTACCAGGAAAACTCTGGAATAAAACCCTTGAACCATCTGTTCTGCAGGAACAGGCTGAATTGCCCTTATGGAGAGCAGGGATTGAACTTGGTTTTGTGGCTCTGCCCACTGGTTTGGAGGAAGGGCTGTGTACCCTTTTGGGGTTGGCAGTGTGTGAATGTAAAATTTGTATCCCTGGGATACAATGTTGAGGACCCATCTGTCTTTGGTGATGGAGGTCCAGTATTTTGCATGGTGGGCAAGTTTTCCTCCTAGGGGCATGAGCAATTGGGCAGAGGTGAGGTGTGGAGTTGAGAAGTCATTGTGAATTCTTTCTGTAAGGGGGTGGGCTTAGCACTCCCTGTTTTAGAAGTGGAGGTACTCCATTGCTTAGATATCTGCATACCCTGAGACTGTAATTTGGGGAGTCTGTTTCCCCTGGGTCTAGTTTGAGATGGCCTTGAGGGGGCTGGAAAGGACCAATGTTTTGAGGGGCAATGCCTACTGAATCTTGGAGGTTTCACCTGCAAAAAATCTTTTGAGACTCTGCATGGACTTAGCTTTTTCTTCCATCTTTTTTACAACCTCTTCTGCTTTGGTGCCAAACAAACTGCCCTTATTCAAAGGAGCATCTAGTAATTTTGATTTAAAATGGTCTGGCAAGGTATGTTCCTTAAGCCAAGCATGCCTTCTCAGTACAGAACCAGTGACTGCTGCCCTGCAAGAGGCTTCTAGGGCATCAAACCAACATTGCAAGGTATGCTTGCTAACTTGGCTTGCAGAATGCATAAGCTCCTGTAATTCTTTATTTTCTGCACAGTCTGTAAAGGTAGATAATTTTTGCTTAATAAGTTCCATAATATGTTGCTGGCATTTCAGCATGTGAAACTGGCAATTCAATGCCGTAATGGTGAGAGTTGCAGAGGTGTATACTTTTTTATCCCATCTGTCTAAAGCTCGGGAATCCCTGTCCAAAGGGGTAGGATTCTTAGCTGTACTTGCGTTTATACCTTTAGGCCCTTGGGAAATGACCTCTGGGTCAGCAGTAGGATTTTTGAAAAGAAATTTGTGAGATTCAGGGATTCTGTAGTACCTGTCTGGTTTCCTTGGAGCAGGGGGTAAATTATCAGGAGTTAGAATGGATTCCATAAAGACATCATCCACAACATCCATAACTGGAGGAATAGCAAAGGTCTATGTTGTAGCAAATCTAAAAATTCTCAGAGTCTCTTTTTGGACTGAGGATAATCCTGACACTCCCAGTGGAAATGCCCTCTTAAGGTATGCAGGGTTTCACCAAAAGAAAAATCCTCTGGAGGGAAAGCAGAGAGAATGGATTCATCTGCATCTGAATCCTTGTATGCAGATAAAGGCAAGTCTTCATATTCAGAAACCTCAGAGTCGTCGGACTCTTGGTCAGTTAAAGCTGCTGGGGACAGGTCTCTTTCTCTTAGCAGGGGAAGGCTGGCTTCCCCTAATCAGCATGATCAGGTCTTCTGCCATTTTAAGCATTTGACATTGTGGCAAGGAAGCAGGTGCTTGAGACTGGGACTTTTTTTAAGCGTAGCTCGTACTCTTGGCCTTAGGAACTCAGTAGTTTTAGATAGAAATGAAGACGCGAAAGAAGTCTGTCTCGAATATCGGTAATGCAAAGAACTTCCTCAGAAGCCGGTGCCTGCACAGTGGCTCCGGACCCATCCAAGGTAGAGACATCCACAGGTTTCATAGACAAAGACGAGTCTTGCGGCATACCAGACTCCAAACGGGTCTCGGTAGCGGCGTGCAAATCCATCAAAGTGGGCATCAGGGGCTGCAAAAGCACCTGAGTACTGGTGAACTGGCTACTAGCTTAATGGAAGCATCGTCGGCAGTTTTGGACCTGTGCAGTCTGTCTCTGTCTTTATCCTTACGTTTTTTCAGAAGATCGGTGGTCGGATGGCTTACTGAAGCCATTTTGGAATATGGAGATTGAGAGCGAAAGTATTTAGTGACAATAAGGGCCCAACAATGAATAGTTCGGGCATTGAACAAAGCACAAAACTGACAGTGAGGAATGTCGTGGTCTGGGCCTAAGCAGGTTACGCAGTAAGAATGGAAATCTTGGTGTGGTATTTGCTTTCCACAGGCGAAACAATTGTTAACTCTTTCCGACATCGGTCAGAGCAAGAAAAAAGGAACCCCAACGGGGTACCTAGCTTTAGAAGACTTCAGGATGATTAAATTCAGAAACAAAAACTCAGGTAGCAGCCGACTGGCACTCGTGCGAACTGCTTCTGCTTCGGGCTCCTCGGCAAGAAGGACTGATGTAATGGCGTCGGCTGCCTGTTTTTATACCCCTGACGATTTGATGTCAGTCCTGGAGTGACAGCAACTGATGCAGAAATACTAAGTCTCTGGTATTCAGGCCGACTGAGGGCTACCTGCAGGCAGATAACCCAAGCGTGATGACTGCAACAGTGAAACATGAAGAACATCAATATATGTACTGTGTTTTTAAGACAGGCTGGAAGCTGATTGATTTATTAAGAACATGTGATTTTATTTTATTATACAAGAAGAAAAAGTAGAGTTTTTTTTTCATTCTGAAGAAGTCATTTATACCATTGAAGAAAGCGCTAAAGTGTGTTTTAATAAAGAGGATCCATCGTCCTGCCACTTGTCTTTTGGTTCGTTTGCCTACTTTTCCTGGTTTGGAGTGTGTTCTTTTTGCAAGTTTAAGACATAGATAGAGCAATCAATCCCTGGCTTGGATCAGTAAAGGCTTGGTGGAAGCAGAAAGGAGTCAGTCATCTAGTTAAGGAAACATCCAGAATCTATGCAGTCTCAGTTGCGCTGCAGCCACTACCATGTGCTTCGTGAACACCATGGGGCATATGGTGAGACCAAAAGACAGGGCTCTGAACTGACAGCGACTGGCTCCTAGTTGGAAGTGTACACATCTCCTGGAGCACCTGTGTATCTTAATGTGGTACTGCACATCTTGAAGATCTAAAGAGAACATCCATAACAGTGGTAGAATGGACTGAACTGTGATCATCTGAAACCAAATGCCTCAAAAATGTATTTAGATTGTTGATCCAAAACTGGTCTGAAGTGCCCTATCTTTTTTGGCACTAAAAAGAATCTCGAGTAGGTTTTGGATCCTTGCTGGTCTGGGGCGACTGCTTGGATTACCCTTTTTGTCAGCAGCTTTTCTATTTCTATGTCTGCTGCTTTCCTCTTACTGGGTGGAATGTTGGGAATTATTTTGTTGTGCTGTGGGGGTAAGAAGGTAAAATGGTATGCAATAAACTGTGGATATTAAACTCTACACCCAGGTATCTTTGGTAATAGCTAAACAGGTTTCTCTGTGTAGGGAGATTTCTCCCCAACTGTTGTTAGAGTGCAGCAATCAGGCAACCCTTCAGGGACGCTGAAAAGGCTTCTCAAAAAAGGGACCTCTAAAGCCCTGATGTTGCTGGCCACCTCTGTCGCATGGGTGGCACCTTCCATTACAGTTCCCCTGTCTGCCGTGATGGGATCTGTCTCTATAGGAGTCCTGGGAAAAACCTTGCATCTTTCTGAACTACATCTTTCGGCCACCTCTCTGGTTCTGGAAGAAGTTACTTTGAGGGGTAGAAAAACAGATTACCACAGCAGATGTCTTCCCATCTTGTTCCCCCCTAGAGAGAGTCTTCTTCACCCTTGGGCCAAACAAGGTGGATCCTACAAAAGGGACATTGATGACTTGAAGGGCTCCACAAAGTCACAAAGGTGCATAGAGGCATTTTTTTTATGGCTATTCTTAAACCTGGTAGCTTTCAAAGCTTCTGCTAAAGCATGAGGAAATCAGTCTCATGGAAACATTCAACAGGGACTGGATGGTGGCCAGATGTGAAGACATAGCCCTCTTGTCCTCCACAGACATGGATCCTAAGAGGGTATTAGAAAAAGTACAGTTTTGTACCTACCATAAATGTAGATGTTCGAAGATCCACATTGCTGCAGTCCTTACACTTGGGTAGTCCGCTGTCCTCGGTCGGCCCGAATATCAAAGTATTAGGCTGACGTCGGTCAAGGCGCTTAAGACTGACATCAGAACGTCAGGGTACAAATGCGCATGACCGACGTCATATCCTCAGTCTTTTCTTGCCCCAGATGTCAGAAGACCCTAAACAGAAAGGTCAAAACCAAAAGACAGCAAAAAACAACCAACCACCCTTGCACTAATCATATGAACAGTATATACAATATGTACAAAATATACAACCCAAACCACACAACCGCCTCTAACAACAGAGGGGAAGGAGGGAGGGTAAATTGGACTGCAGCAATGTGGATCTTCAAACATCTACATTTATGGTAGGTACAAAACTGTACTATGTTCTTCATCTCACATTGCTGCAGTCCTTACACTTGGGTAGAATCCCAAAGCAGAGGTAAGGGAGGATGGCAAAACTATAAAGTAGTAGGGCTGCCAAAATGCCCTGTAAAATAGCAGTGGCAAACCCAGCCCTAGATTTAGAGTAAAGTGGAAGGTGGTAATGCTTAGAGAAAGTATGCACTGAACTCCAAGTAGCTGCCTCCAAAATATCTTTAGTTGCCACCCCTTAAAAAGCTGTAGAAGTGGCAGTAGCTCTAGTGGAATGAGGCCTAATCCCAGCTGGGATCTCCTTACCATGATGGGAATAACAGAAAGCAATACAAAATCCAATCCACTTAGAAATAGTTTGTTTTGACACAGGCTTGCCCTGAGAACCCAAAGCAAAAGAAACAAACAACTGCTGAGACTGCCTGAACCCTTTAGTTCTGCTCAAATAATATCTCAACTGCCTGTGTATATCCAAGGTGTGCAAAATCTTCTCCCTTTATTTTGGGGTTTGCATAAAAGTAGGCAAATGAATAGCTTGGTTTAAGGCCACACTAGAAACCACCTTAGGCATAAAGGAAGGATTAGTACGTAAAGATACCCTATCCTTATGGAAAATTAAGAAAGGCTCAACTGCCATAAGGGCCTGTAATTCAGAAACCCTTCTCGCAGAGGTAATGGCCAACAAAAAAGCAGTCTTCCATGATAAATGTTTCAACTCGGCAGTAGCTGCAGGCTCAAAAGGTTGTAGAGTAAGTTTCTCCAACACAAAATTGAGATCCCAAGCAGGAGTAGGAGCTCTTCGTGGGGGTCTTATATTCTTTGCCCCTCTAAGGAATTGCTTAAACAAAGGATGAGAAAACAATGGTGGATCCCAGTCATAGTGAGCAGAAATTGCTGCAGCATGAATCTTAATGGAAGAGAAGGACAATCCTTTGTCCAGTAACTCAGCAAGATATTGAAGAGCCACACTTAAATTAGACTTAGCAACATCAAAGTCCTTTGCTGCACTCCAAAATAAAAATCTCTTCCATTTATCTGCGTATACTTTCCTTGTACTAGGCCTTCTGGCCTCCAAAATAACATTCAAAACTTGCTGCGGAAGCTGAGACCCTCCAGGGTTTAAAACAGAATATGCCAGGCTGTTAGGTGAAGAGAGTGAAGTTTGACATTGAGTAAATGACTGTTCTCTTGAGACAGCAGGTGTGGAATCAAGGCAAAGGCCATGGAGGCTCCCAAACCAGACTTCTCAGTAATGGGTACCAGTGCTGTCGAGGCCAATCTGGAGCTATTAGAATCATCTTTGGCTTGTCCTGTCTGACCTTTAGTAGTACCTTTGGGAGGAGAGGCAGAGGTGGAAAGGCATACACATGAAGATTGCTCCAATTGAAAGAAAGAGCATCCACTTTCCAAGCTGTGGGATGAAACCTTTTTGTGCAAAACTTTGGCAGCTGGTAATTTAGTGGAGAAGCGAACAGATCTATGTCTGGAGTTCCCCATGACACTGTCAATTTCTGAAATACATGAGGATCCAATTTCCACTCGTGGGGATCCATAATTCGCCTGCTCAACACATCTGCTAAGGAGTTCTGTGCTCCGGCAGAAACCTTGCCTGAAGATTGAGCTGTAAACTGAGAGCAGTCTCCCACAAAATCATTGCTTGTCTGCATAGAGGATAAGAATGTGTTCCCCCTTGCTTGTTGATGTACCACATGACAGTTGTGTTGTCTGTTAGAACCAACACCTGCCCTGGAAGAAGTAAATCCTTGAAAGCTATTAATGCAAATTGGACTGCTAACATCTCCTTCAAGTTGATATGTAGATGTTGTAGTCTGGCAGGCCACGTGTCTTGTATCCACTTTCCATTTAGATGAGCTCCCCAAGCTTTGTCTGAGGCATCTGTCGTTAGAATCTGACTCGCCTCTGGCTGGGTCACAGAGAGTCCCTTGTTTAGGTGACATTCCTGAGCCCACCACAAAAATTCCTTTTGAATGCAAGGTATTATCTGAATGACAGTGTCCATATCCTGGCAGTGCTGTGTCCATACATTTTGAGATACCATTGTAGCTTCCTCATATGCAGTTTGGCATTGGGAAGCACCAGAATACAAGATGCCATGAACCCCAAGGCTTGAAGGACTGTCCTTGCAGTCAGCCTGGACTGATGAGACAATTGATGGAAGTAAAGAGCAAGATTCTTTTGTTTGTCCGGGGTCAAAAAGGCCATCTGGGATGCTGTATTCAGTCTCACACCCAGAAAGCACATGTCTTGAGAGGGTATTAGACTGGACTTTATTTCGTTCACAGAATACCCCAGGCATCTTAGCACTGCTATCACATATTGCAAATGATGAAGAAGCTCGTCCCTTCCTTTGGCCAGAATCAGGCAATCGTCCAAATAAGGATAGATTTGTATTCCTTTTAGCCTGAAGAAAGCTATCACTGGAGCCAGAACCTTTGTGAACACTCTGGGCAGTAGATAAGCCAAAGGGCAATGCAGAGAACTGATAATGAGAAGTCCCAGCTCGAAAACGCAGATACTTCCTGCAACTTAGCCTGATAGGAACATGAAGGTAAGCTTCCTTGAGATCCAGAGTCACCATCCAGTGATCTTTGCCCAGCAGAGGTAAAAGCTGTTGTAACGTCAACATTTTGAACTTGGGAATGTCCAGATAAGTGTTGAGGATAGATAAATCCAAAATTGGTCTCCACGTGTTCCCCTTCTTTGGTACTAGGAACAGGCGAGAATAAAATCCTAGGCCTACTTCTGGCAGAGGGACCGGCTGTATGGCCCCTATTTGCAGCAGCAGAGAAATTTGTTTGTGAGCCTCTATTCTTTGCTGAGGAGGAACGTCTGGCATGCCTTTGAAAGGAGGCAAGGTATGGAAATAAAACCTGTAACCTTGGTGTATAATATCCAATACCCATTTGTCCTGGGTAATCAAACTCCAATTTTCTTTGAAGAGTGCCAACCTTCCTCCCAAAGGTGCTGCCAGACAAGAAGGCTCTGGCAGCTGAAAAGGTAGGTCATTGGGCCTGTTTACGAAAGGACTGGCCCCTGCCCTCACCAAGACTGCGCAGGTGAACTCCCTGTTCTAGGTCTGAAAGAGCACTGAGCACTACCTCTACCACGCCTAGATCTTCACCTAGACTGTGAATCATAAGAAGGGTACGTCCACCCCTTAGCAGGCCAATTCCTACTAAACTTCAGAGGCTGAACTTGCAAAAAATCTTTAACAGTCTGCATAGACTTAGCCTTGTCTTCCATTTTCTTTAAAACTGCCTCCACAGGTGAACCAAACAATACATCAGACTGTAAAGGAGCATCTAAAATCCTTGTCTTAACATGGTCAGATAAGTTCTGATCCCTCAGCCAGGCGTGCCTACGAAAAACTGACCCAGTGGCAGCCACCCTAGACGAGGCCTGTACAGCATCAAATCCACATTGTAAAGAATGCTTACCCACTTGTTCAGAAACATGTACCAAATCTTGTAATTCTTTACACTCAATACCTTCCGCCAGAGCATCTACCTTAGACTTCAATTGAGAAAGAAGATAGTTTTGATATTTCAACATGTGAAACTGGCAATTCAAAGCCCTCATAGCTAAGGTGGAAGAAGTATAGACTTTCTTTCCCCATCTATCCAAAGCTCTGGCCTCTTTATCTGGAGGAACCGGATTTTTTACCACAGAGGCTTTGACACCCTTAGGTCCCTGACTAACTGTTTCTGGGTCTGCCCTAGGACTCTTATACAGATATTTATGAGCTTCAGGCACCCTATAATACCTGTCCGGTTTAACAGGAGCAGGAGGCAAAGAATCAGGATTAAGTGAAGCCTCTGCAAACACATCTTCCACAACATCCAGAACAGGAGGAATAGCCAAAGGCCTATGCTGGGGTAAAAGCAAAAATTCCCTAAGCCTTTTCCTGGAATCAGAGAAGTCCTGACCTTCCCATTTAAAATGTTCCCTCATAGAATGAAGAGTCTCTGAAAAAGAAAAATCCTCTGGAGGAGAAGCAGAAGGAGTAGAATCATCCACATCCGAATCAGAATAAGGAGAATACTCCTGCAAGTCTTCAGCCGAAGACTCTGAAACATCAGAAACCTGCTCAAAACTCCCCAACTCTGGTTCCACCCTAGGCCTCTTATCAGGAGGGGGCAAAGAACCTCTAATCAAAGTAATTAAATCCTCTGCCATTTTGAGCATGTGCTTCTTGGGCACAGATCCTGAAGAACTAGGAGTGACACCAACAGAAGCTAAACCTGGCCTGACTCTGGGAGAAGCCTTGGAAACAGAAGGAGAGGGCCTAACCACCCTAGGAAGGGAGGGGAGTACAGTAACCTGAGAAGCCCCTTCAGCCTGGCCTGCCTCCTGAGAGGCCACATCCTGCAAAATCAAAGTCTCCCCCTGGGACTCCAGAGAAGCCTCCGGCGGAACCACCGGTTCCACTGAAGCCTCCAAAGAACCGGCGTCCGGTACGGACGACTCTTCTTGTCTGGGTTTAGCTGCTTTGTCTTTGCGCTTCTTCGAAGAAGCGGGCGTCGGAGCATCCGACGGCATATTGTAATTGCACCGCTTCAAGACCAACCTGGCACAATCTAACCTTCGCTAATAGTGCGCTTATTAAACCTAGCACAAAAGCGACACCCAACAACGTCGTGCTCAGGCCCCAAACAAGGAATACACAAACTATGATAATCTCTATGCGGTATCTGCTTCCCACAAGAAATACAGTTATTCACTTTTTCTGACATCCGGTAAACCACTGAGGCAAGAAAAACTAAAATATTCCCAACGGGTACTTAGCCAACTTTGACTCGGTCTGAAACTCCGAATTCGAAAAATTTCAGAACGCTGAACGGCACTTGCAACGCTGCTTCTGCATCGGACCATGCGGCAAAAAAGACTGGGGATATGACGTCGGTCATGCGCATTTGTACCCTGACGTTCTGATGTCAGTCTTAAGCGCCTTGACCGACGTCAGCCTAATACTTTGATATTCGGGCCGACCAAGGACAGCGGACTACCCAAGTGTAAGGACTGCAGCAATGTGAGATGAAGAACATCTGATCAATTCCCTTTGAAATCTTGTAATGTGTCCAATAATTCAGTGACCTGAGAGAAAAGGTCACTGAACTGCAGTCATGCTTCCCAAATCTGTCCAATGCCCTGGACTCTGTTAGGGGGACAGACAGAAGAACTCTGTTTTGCAAGCTCCTTCTTGGTGGCTGCTGCAACCACCATAGCATTCACTGGGGGATAGGGATAGGCTCCATGATGTCCAGATCCTTCGAAGCCCAATGGCAGATTAGGTCTACCATCTCGACTGCTTGGGGACTTATCCAAGTCATAGCTGAGACAGCTACAAAAGCCTTGAGAAACACTGACTCCTCTTGGAGAAGGGCGGGGGGTCAGAAGACCAACCACCTGTCTCAAAAGTTTGAGTATTTCACCGAAAGACCCATTCTCAAGGGGTGATGACCTAGGGACCTTTCCCTTTAAAGTCACTGTCTTTGGTTGATAAGTGTCTCCTCTTAGATGTATGCTTACAAGGGGGTCCTCTAGTGGGAGGCTCTGGAAAGGACTCCAAAAGTGCCAGTGGAGTCTTGACAGAGGACATTCTCCAGACCTGACAAGGCTGGAACTCTGATGGGACAGGATGAAAAGACCAGTGTCCACAACAGACAGTTGAGTACAGGGTGGACTTGAGGGGACCAAGGATTTCTTGTCTACCGAAGTGGAAAAATCTCTCTCCACTACATCAAAAGCAGAAGCCACTGACGAACCAAGTCTTGACCGGACAGGATCCATGGATACCTGTGCAGAATGGAACCTAATCCCCCCACGCTCTGGCCTCAAAGCAGGGGTCAGAGCTGAGCTGTCGAGCACCAATGCTCCAAGAGGAAAGGACAACTCCAAAGACAATGGAGTCCAGTCCAACCCCCCCCCCCCCAGATCTGGTGCCAACGCTATGGCTCAGACACCCTTCCAGGCCCGAGAAAGTTGGAACATTCTGGGTTAGGGAAGGTGTCTGAATCATACAGGGCCAGGCTTTCTGATCCAACACACACAAGCTCAGAAGATTAGAGTAGGAGTCAAAGGTTGGGGTTGTACAGGAGATAGGCCCATGGATCCAATGTGAGATTAGATTCCAAAATAACACCCAACTGAATCTGCATTCTGAAAACAAACTTTCTCATCAAGCTGTCCACATCCATTTCTGCTAGGCTCCTAGATGACCTGAGGGAGGAGAAGGATGTTGAAGGTGGGTGGGATACCTTTTGAGGAGGGTTCTGTAGGAATGTTGAGTGCATCCTCAAAGTCAATAGCTCTAGAGAGAACTTAGATGCAGCTTGAGATGACTTTGATTTTGCTCAGGTTGGATCAGAGAATTTTGATTTTGTTGGGATTAGGGCCTGAAGAGGTTGACAGACTCAAAATTTTCAAGATTTTCTCAGGCAGAGCTGAGCCCCGCAGAATTTGAAGGACAGCGATTAGAGGCATGCTTCCACGATTCTTTACTTTTGTCTGCAGCCTCTCCACAAGACTTTTTTTTTCCCCAGAGGGAGTGGGAGAAGATGAAGGAAGTGCACCCTTAAGAATCAACTTTTTCCTTTCAACTAAAGCTCCATGGTTGAAGCTTGCACATATCTCACATTCTGTATTTAAAATTACCTGCTCCAAGACAGTATACACACTCAGAATAAGCATCCGAGTTTGGAATCATGTGCCCATATGAAAAGCACTTCTTGAATCAGGTTGGTTTGTTCAACATCACAGTAAAGCCAACAACAAAAAGGAGAAATATATATGTATATAAAAGAAAATAGGCAATAAGAAGAAATATCAGTAGTGGTCAAAAAGAAGTACCTACAAAAGGTATATATGCTAATAAATACAGGCAATGGTATGAGGAAGAGTGCCAACAGTTGGGCAGCAAGAAGGAAAAGGAGCAAGGACTCAAGGCCTGATGCTACAACTCACAAAGACAGGATTTAAAATCCTCAAAAAAATGTTAGAATCTCTTTTCTGAAGGAACAAAATAGGGAAAAAAGGCAACAAAGATAAGCCAAAAAGTACTTCTCTATGACCTGCTCAAGCTAACAGTGACCAAGACCAAATGCTGAAACGGCAAACAAGATCTGAAGTAAGGAGGAGAGGGGATTATGGGTAAGGAGAGGAGCTCAAGTCACCGAACCGGAAGTCTAAACAAAGTGGCCGAGGTCAGATCACTGACCCATCAGTTGAGGAATGGATGAAAAAGGCATCAGACACAAGATAATATCTTTGCAGATGTAAGAAAGTTACTATTTTTCATGGCTTTCATCATTTTCTTATTTTAAAGTCTATTTACAAAAAAAAAAAAAATTGTTCAAAGAGCATGAATATTGTAATGGTTTGGAGAGAAACTGAGATGCTGAAAGTGCACTTCTAGTTAAGTGATGATATCAGTAATGGAGAGTATATAACTTGCAGAATCTGTTGATCGGTATCAAATGATGTCAAAACTGGCTACTGCTCATTAATGATTTAATAATTTTCCTTTTACAATTCATTTTTTCCTGACCGTGACTTTCTGACTTCAAAGCAGTTACCATTGCGAGTTCAGTTGACTGTGCATGCACTATACAACACTTGTGACCATCTCACACTTGTCTTTTTTTTCCCCACTAATTAATAGACTGAAGTAGTTATTGGATCATTTCCTGCCAAGGTATTTTGACTTGTTTAACTGTGTAGACTCTATACAGCACCAATAAAACAATTCAGGTTTAGAAGTATTCAGTTTTACTTAAGGACCTGAGCTTCTCTTGTGTACTGGCACTTACTGGTCTTGACTGATTTTTCTCAATATTGACCAAAAAAATGTGGTATTTGGGAGAACTAGTTAGAAGAAGTTGGTTGACAAAATACAAACTGAAGTATAGAGCCAGACCACATTGTATGATGCCAGGTATAATATAGGTGGCACTTTACCTGTATAAAACATTACAGAATGAGAAAATGTGTAAAATAACACAGCTGAAATTATAAAAAAGTCTATTTTAGCTATTAATAGTTTTTAGTTATAACTGACAGCATCTGTTCCTGTTCAAAATTGTTTCAACATCCATTACAGAGCACATATTTTTCCCCACGGTGAAATGCAACGGCTAATCAAGGCTCATACTTAAATCAGCCGGTCAGAATTTCTGATGCTGGACTTGGATGAAGATGTACCAAGTGCATTTAAAACCCACTGCAAAAGATTACATTGCATCTAATGCTGTGGTAAATTTCAGGAAAGTCTCTGCGAGAGTATGAGGTTGCTTCCAGTAGCTATAGTTATTAAACTTCATTCCTGAGCAAAGATTTTAAACTAGTAGTTAGAGGCTGTCTACGTAAAATAAGAACATTAGAAGTATAATTCAGCAGTCATTGCACTGAAATGATACGAGACACATCATGAAGGAAATGTGACAATTCATTAAAATGTGACTTTCCAAATATATATATTTGATATGACCAATTACCCCTGGGACAGGTCATCTGCCTGCAATGCTAGTAACATGGGAATCTAGATGGCTGGCTAACGGGGTGGGCTCCAGCAGTGGATGGTGGTCTCACCTACCTCAGAAAGAAAAAATAGGCTTTCCCAACACTATATTGCTCTCTGGCACAGGCTAGAGGACAGCACCAGTGTCACACTGCTTGCATCAGCATTAAAAGGACAGACAGAAATCAGTGTATCTTGTGTAGGAATAAGTACGAGTGTATTACAACACTGCACAGCTACCCATCTATAGAACTGTAGGACATCCAAAAAATTTTTGCTGCTAGGAGTGGTTGATGCTGCGTTGGGATGCCCTGATCTTTTCTCCCTGAAGATGGATACCGCTCTGCCAATTGTGGTCCAGGGTGGGTGGCCCCAGTCCATCCAGTAAGCCAAGCAGTTTGGAATAGGTCAGGAGTTAGGAGGAGAGATAACAGCAACAAGACAATGGTCATTCCAAAAAACATTTTTTTGTGAGAAATAGCTGATATATGGAGTTTGCCACCACCACCACCACCATAACATAATAAATGCCAAGGTTTGGCTTGTACTGTATTTAATAGTTGGGCTTCATACCTGACATGTACACTTAGAGGCAAGGGCACAGAAAATTAAGAGGTGTGTCATAACCAAAATCAACTGGCAAACTGTGGTCTGTCACAGGTCCTACCCTAAGCAATGCCTCAAATATTGTTTGCTCCTGATACCCCTAGCACTTCTTGGACATAAATTAAAATTTAGTTGACTGAATATTAATGATTTTATCCAGGTATTTTTTAGCAAGCTTCTGTATTGGGGGAAACATTTGATAAGCTACAGAAGGAATATGAAGACATGAAACTGTCTTTCTGACTTCAAACTGATACCACCAAACATCTACAAATGTGAGAAGAGGGGAAAGTTGAAAAGAACCACTCTTTTCAAGGCAGATGATGCAACTCAGAGTACACTGTAGGCCACACATATATTGAGCAGGAAACAGAAATTCTATGTAGTGCTGCATAAAGAAGCAGGATCAGTCCTGGATGCTTCCCCTTGGTGATCAGATTTCAGAAGAGAAATTTCTAGTCCTTGCAATATTAAACAAATATTTCTGAAGTGGATTAAGATACTTCAGTCTCCTAATATAGGGTTTTTGTCAGAAGAAAGAAGATGCATTATGTTGAATGTGTCTTTGAACTGTAAATGTCGAAAACGCAAAATGACAAAGCTGCTTTTAAGCAAATTCTTTCCCTGTTAAAGTAGTCGCTTGGCCGCTTCTGTCACTTTGCCATTTTTGGCACTGTAGTGCGATCTCGGAGTTGGTATATTTAAGTAGGGGGTATGGGAGCGAAGCCTCCCACTTAAAATATTGTTTAGTGTGTTTTTTTTTTTTTGGGGAACAGCAATTTTTTTTCCCTGGGAAGAAATTCACTGTACTGGCCATTCGCTCTTTTTTGTTTTCGTTCTTTTGTGGTTGATATAACAGCATTCGATCTTTTGATCGTTCGCTGTTATAGCATAGACCCTAACATATGGACTGTTGAGAGTTCTTCTTTAAGGCTGAGTCTAAAAAGTTACTTCTCAAGAGCAGACTTACTGCCTGCCTGAACAGGGAATATTTAGAGTACTACTCCCTTGAAGTGACAAAGTAGTTTTATGTTGTCAGCCTGCTTCAGCAGATTCCGAGTTTTCCAAAGCTTGGAGGACATAATGAAGCATCTTTACTTTCTGTCACTTTTTAAGCAATGCCTCTTCTGTGGGAAACCATAATCTTTTAATTTAGGAAAGGACCAAAGTATCTCATCCAGATCATTTTAATAACTAACAAATGTAGTCTGGGAAAGAAAATGAACAGACACTAGGTGGGTCTTGTCTCAACTTCACCATCCTACACATATGCTGTCAAAGTTTATAAAGACTGGTAAATAACAAATGTTAACAACCCATTATTTGGTTATGCAAAGTCCACTGGTGCGCATGTGTGCACATACAAACAGATGCAGCGTAATTAAAATTAAACTGAGCAGAGACTGACAGAAATGCATTTTTTCATTAGTTTTTGAAACAAAATGAATATTAAGGATGAGAATATACATTCCACCTCTGCATTTACTGATACAGATTTTCAGTCAACCTACACAGGTCCAGCATGATTTAGACATAGATAACCAACAGATTCTAATTAATGCATTATTATTCTTTCAATAAACTGTTAGTGTGCTACCTCAGACTTTGCAACCCAAGAAAACAGCACGTGTTCAACTTCTAAATTATGTCTGCATTAATAAATCTATATATGTTTTCAGGTCATTATGACCATGGCTGACTGTCAGGTCATGCATGTGCATCTTGACTATTAATGGTTTTCACTACACTTTATTTTACTCGCATGTCTTTATAGCTCATTTATGATTGAAGCTACTTTAATTTTACATTTGTGTCTTGCGTTAAGAAAAGAAAGAGATTGCTGGGTTTGTGAATTTGAATTTACATCAGTCTCTTACTTTTACTTTCTTGTCACCAGCCATCTAATGCCATTATTTTGAATTAATTGTGATGACAATATGTTGATATACTTGCCCATATTTTCTACATGCTTCCTGCTCCAATGTGTGCTGTCAAGCATCCCACCAAATGAAACTCCAGCCCATTTGTTTCTCTGTGGTTGACACTCCACAGAACCATCCAGTAACCCCCTTGGTCAGAGGGAAGAGCTATTCACAACACTGTTCCTCTACAAGTGCACACTCCTGTGCAGTAATTAATGGGGGCTACCACCTGGCAATGCCTTGGTGAAGCATGCTTCCCAGATGTCTACACAATGCTGCCTGTATGACATCAGCATACTGTTTATGAATCCAGAGGCCTGCGTTTCCTGGTGAAGAAGAGATGAGGAATTTGCTCGGTATATATATATATATATATATATATATATATATATATATATATATATATATATATATATAGAGAGAGAGAGAGAGAGAGCACAAATATGAGGCATTACCAGTAGTAACAACAATTATTTATTTCTGATAATGACAAAGGGAGGGATGTATAGAGTTCAGTAGCAGAACCAGTGACTGCACAAAGTGCTATAGTGGATGCTGTGATCGTAAAAAATAAACATATGACAGCATGGCATGTGCTCTAATTTTGTATTGTTTATTCAATTTTTGGATGGCATCACCTAACTATTCTCTATTTTCATGTTTTTGTAGTAAATATTGTATTGGTCTGTGACTTCAATCTTATTTTTATTTCACACGGTAAAACAGTACTTTGGTCTTAGTGATCAGTTCATTGCTATACTACTGTGCACTGGAGCTTCCCATAAACAAAAGTTATGTACCTACCATAAAATAGATCTACGTTGTTGGTTTTTGTCAGGTTCAAACTGTTGGTTATCAGATTCTACTCTGATCTACAACTGGCCATTTCCACAGACTTCAGAGCCCATGCTCCGCTTCTTCTACCCACATTACCTTGCTCTCTCTTTCTCTCTCTCTGCAGCTACTTCAGATCAAATCTCCCCCTCTCCAAAAATCCTAACTGCAAACTCTAAGACCACAGAGCAGAGACATGAAAAAGGAAGATGGGCAGAGATGCCTTAACAACTCGACCATCCAATACTAACGAGAAATGCAATACAGGAGGGGTATAGGAGGGAGGGATGTTTGAAATGGATGGAAATGGACAACCTGGATCTATTGCTTTGGTAAGTTCACAACTTTCATATCGAGGTTGTCTTTTTCCTCTGGCTTCAACCTGTGGGACAGAGTTCCCAGTCATGTTTCATCCCAGGGAGGTCCTATGAGAGAAAATCCACAATACAGTGGAACCAAATGAGGCCCTAGACCTCGACTGTACATTCAGATTGTAGTGAGACATAAAAGTGTGTGTACCTATGCAAATCTTTGCAGCACAAATATAATCAATAGAAACTCTCAAGGAAAAGGCCGTAGAGGTAGCCATAGTGGTAGTGTGACCCTTTGGATTACAAGGCAAAGACTTTCCTCTCAATCTCTATCCCAATGACATACAATCAGAAAGCCATTTACATAAGGTAGACTTTGACACTGGCTTATCCAAGTGGGCCTTTGAAAAGGAGACAAACAGTCCATCAGACTTCCAGATAAACTTTGTTCCATCCAAATAAATCTCAGTTGCCTGGAACATCAAGCCAATCCAGTAAATATTCTCCTTTGTATGAAAAATTGGGGGGAAAACACTGGCAAACATAAGGCCTGATTCAATGTGTTTTCTGATGCCACCTTAGGCAAAATGGCAGGAACTGTTCTGAGAGAAACTCTATTTTTAGGAAAGGCCAGATATGAGGTATCGAGCATAAGGCCAGCAGTTCTGGCACATACCTGGCAGAAGTAAAAGCCACCAAGAAAAATACGCTTTAAACAGACTGTCGCTGAAAGCTTAAAAGGAGGACCAACCAGAAAGTTGAAGCATAAAAGGTAAATCCCAAGGAGGAAAAGGATCCCAAACAGGAGGTCACAACAAGAACGTTCTTCTAAGAAAGGCTTTGGAAATCCTCAATGTTGCTACAGGAGTATTATCTCTGCAAATGTGATAGTTGGAAATAGCAGCTAACAGAACTTTAATAGTTGAATAACTAGATCCAGACTGAAACTGATCAGCAAAGAAATCAAGAATGCATCCAAAGGCACAGAAAAAGGGTCAAAACCTTTAGAAGAAATCCATAAGGCGAAGCACTTCCACTTACTAGGATAAACTTTGCAAGTAGATGGTTTCTGGGAAGAGGGCAAAATGTGAACTACTCTATCAGGGTGCTTGGGATCTCTGGCCATCAAGGAAATTGGAGAAACCATGCAGTTAGTTTGAGAATCCAGATGTTGGATGAGTCCAAGCCCACTGGGTAAGAAATCAAATTCAGAATTAGATACAGCACTCATGGTGGGTACCAGACATGTGGTTATAGAAAAGGGAACAGCATCTGACAGGGCCAAAAAGGAGGAATGAGGATCACAATTGCTCTGCAGTGGGCAGCTTTCTGGAGAAACTTTCGGGGCATGGGGGAGGGGGGTAAGCATAAAGTAGAAACAGGGGCCAAACATAAGGAGAGCATCCTGGGGTGGCTGTCCTTGTGGAGGAACTAAGGTGTAGTAACTCTTGCACTTGATGCTGAATGGGGAAGCAGGCAGATTGCAACAAGGAATGCTCCCAATGCCAGAAGATCTCACCTACTACCTTTGGATTTAGGGACCACTTGTGAGGAAGAAGGATATTCCTGCTCAGACTGTCCACTAAAATCTTGGATTTCCCTGAGATGTGTACTGCTACCACAAACCGCTGAAATTAAATCGCCCATTGCCAAGCTCTCATGGCCTCCCAACAAAGAGGGCAGGGCCAGCTTCCCTCCCTTTGCTCAAATACCAAACCACTGACATATTGTCTGTGTGGAGTGAAATCACACCCCAGGGGAGGAGGTCTTGAAAAGCCTGCATTGCAAGGAGGACTGCTATCATCTCCAAGACACTGGTGTGAACACTGGCTTCAAGAATAGACCAAGTTCCTTGGAATATCTTCCCTATAAAATGCCCCCATCCCCAGCTGAGAAGGGAGGCATCTGTAGTGATTGTGCCCTGTGGGGGAGAAAAAACCAAATAGCCTCCCAGAAGCATTGTGGGAGACTCCAACTACCACCTGATTGGACTTACACAGACTCCCATCAAAATGGTGGAAAAATTCACAGAATGGGTTAAGTAAAACCAATGAGTCACTAACATCCACTGCAGTATACCCTAAAACTAGCCTAGCTTAAATTACTACCTACTTATCAACACCGCCTATCTACAACTATAAAGCTAGGGTAGAGGAACAGGTGACAGAAAGACAAAACACATTAAAAGGAATCACCAAAGCAGAGCTCGAGACCTAGCTGCTGTCCTGGAAGGTGGCAAATGAGATCTATAGTAGCTGTAGAGACAGCAAATCACTATGGGTAAAGGAGGTGGAGTTTAGGGGGGCTGAAGTCTTTGGAAATGGCTGGTTTAGGATCAGAGATGGATCCGATAACTCACAGGTTGAAGCTGGACAGAAAAGACAACATCGGAGCAATGTTTATTATGATAGCCTCTAACTGCTAGACCAGTCAACCAACAGGACAGTAAGAATCACAAGCATGTGCTTCCGTCACTACTGCAGTTCTGCAAGGATGCTTCATCCGTACAGTTGACCATGATAAAACGTTTCCTAATGTTTTGATAAATGAGATGTAAAAAACTACATTTCAAATTCATGCACTCTTATTTTACTTGTGAAACTGTTTTGGGAAGGACATAGCAGTGCATTAGCATTTAGCGGCCAAGGTGGTGCAGCAGTGAGCATTGTCACCCAACAGCAAAAGTTTCTCTAGCTTGATTTTCGGCTGGGGTGCCTTCTGTGTGGAGGCTGTATGTCCTTCTTATGGTCACGTGGGTTTCCTCCAGGTGCTCTGGTTGCCTCCCACATTAAAAAGACATGCAGTAGGTGAACTGGACACTCTAAATTGGCCGCAGATGCAAGTGTGTGTGTGTCTGAGTGAGTGAGTGGTATGGATGAACTATCGCGGTAGGGCTAGCCACCCAGTGTTGTAAACCTTGGTTTAAGATGATTGTCACTGTTGAAGTGACACCCCGACCCCCATGTGCAAAAATGGGAAAAAGCAGGTGAGGCTGGATGGATGGATAAATGGATGGCAGTGCATTAGCAAAATAACAAATCAGTTTTCATCTATGGTTAAAAAAAATCTAATAAATGTATACACAGTTCCAACAAACTATTTTACAGCAGGATATATAATAGAGAATCAGGGTACATTATGTTCAAATGCAGTTTGCAGACCTAATAAATCACATATTCTGCATTATCTACCATTAATATAACACTTGCAATGGTGACAGATTGATGGTCGAAATCAGACAGGAGGCCCCGTGGACTATGATGTTTACAGGTGACATTGTGATCTGTAGTGAGAGTAGGGACCAGGCTGAGGACACCCTGGAGAGGTGGAGATATGCTCTAGGGAAGAGAGGAATGAAGGTCAGCAGGACTAAGACAGAATATATGTGTGTGTGAATTTGAGGGAGGATAGAGGAATGGTGAGGATGCAGGGAGTAAAGCTGGCGAAAGTGGATGAGTTTAAGTACTTGGAATCAACAGTTCAGAATAATGGTGCATGTGGAAGAGAGTACAGGCAGGGTGGAATGGGTGGAGAAGAGTGTCAGGAGTGATTTGTGACAAACGGGTACCAGTAAGAGTGAAAAGGAAGGTCTACAAGAGGGTAGTGAGACCAGCTATTTTATATGGGTTGGAGATGGTGGCATTGACAAAAAGGCAGGAGTTGGAGCTGGACGTGGCAGAATTAAAGATGTTAAGATTTGCACTGGGTATGATGTGGATGGACAGGATTAGATATCAGTATATTAGAGGGCCAGCTCAGGTTGGACGGCTTGAAGAGAAAGCCAGAGAGGCATGATTGCATTGGTTTGGACATGTGCTGAGGAGGGATGCAGTGTATATTGGGAAAAGGATGCTAAAGATGGAGCTGCCAGGTAAGAGGAAAAGAGGAAGGCCTAAGACAAGGATTATGGATGTGGTGAGAGAGGACATGCAGGTGGTTGGTGTGACAGCGTAAGATGCAGAGGACAGGAAGAAATGGAAACAGATGATCCACTGTGGCGACTCCTAACGGGAACAGCCGAAAGAGAAGAGAGTGTAACATTTGTATAGCATTAAAAATAATAAGCTAATTAATTATTAACTTATGAAAACACAACAAATTATTTGCATGTGTAGAGCTTAGCAGTCAACAAATTACTCACACAGCTTGGTTTTCTAGTTGTTTCCCATCCTGAGTGTCTTATATGCAACTTATATGCAATCCGTGTTTATTTCCCATGTCTGTGTGAATTTTACTCAGCATTCCAGTTTCTTTCCACATCAGACAAATTAGTACATGTTACACTGGGGAACTTCTAAAGTAAGTGTGTGTGTGTGTGTGTGTGTGTGCGTGTGTGTCCATCCTATGAAAGACTGACACCTGGTTATGGACTTATATGCCTTGCACCCACTGCTCCTTAATACGATAAAGCTGGAATTAGAAAATGAAGGAAGGAAACCTTGCCATGCTGAATATACCATGACTGGTATGCAAAGAAATACCAAACTGTTACCTTCAGAAATTCCTTTAATTTTATTCGACAAACATTTTATCAGACCAGCTGGCAGCTATCACCTCTGTGCTTGTAGCTTCCCAACAACCAAAAAGACAAATGTCTGGAAAGGGCTCACCTGTAGCAAACACTTCTGTTATATGTATATTGCATTATTGTACGTAGCAGAAAAAGGGAATCTGGCATTGATTACACTTTCGGTACTGCTCTCTCATTAAGCTCCTTCTATTTAGTAAACCTTCACACATTCTGTCAGCTTTTCAAGTTAATTGTACTAATATTTTAAGAAGCATCCCTGATTGTCTCATATTGTTTTTGGATTTGTCCCCAATTCTGGAGGTAACAGATTGATGGCTATGTCTGAAAGACTTCGGAACAACCACTTCAGAATTTTACATAATCTGAAAAATGCTTCTGGTCAGAACTTGTGTTAATCAACTTCAAACGGTAAGCTCCTAGCACATTTTTTGCTGCTCAAACTGAAGCAAAAACTATATATGCCTTTAGCAAATTACCATTTTAATGTAATTGATTCTAAACAATTTAACAGTTATTCTCCACAGTTATAAAATTATTTTAACTTTTGTGATGGCAATCCATGTTTAAAAATACAAAATACACAATAGAGCATGTTACTGCATGATTTTAAAACAGAATTGTTTCCAGTTATTACAAGCAACAAACATTTACTTTACAGTTTCTGGCGGATACAAAAAAAAAGTAAGATTAAAACAATTGTTTTGTATCTTGCATAGTGTTACACATTTCATTTCACTGGCTCTGTCCCACAGCTATTACTGTCAGTTTACAAGGAAGGAAGGAAAAGAAAACAAACACCCCCCCCCCCCCCCAAAAAAAATAGAATTTTCCAATAAAAATGTCCCATAAGGCCATTGGTATGATCAAATCTGGATCATGATTCTTTACATTTGTGGAAGACTATTGCATGGTTCTGCAACCCTTTCTGTGGAATAGAATCTCTTGACTTTTACTCAGACTTAACCTTGTGTCAACTGAACTCAGGTCTTCACCGTGTTTCCCACTCTTGCACTCAAGTTTACCACAACTATGCCCAATCCCTCCTTATGGTGGTGCATTCAGAACGGAGTTTTATCATTCAAAGTTAACACTTGGAATTCAAGCCAAAAGCTCATATTCTTAAAGGAACAGGGAACAGTCAACACAAATTAACCATACTTTATCTGAATGCAGCACATTTTCTCTCAACAGTTAAAATATTTAAGAAATGCTGTTTTCTACCATCACAAATGCTGCATGTAGGATACCATGGCTGTCATTCAGCAACCTTATAAAGTTCTCCTTTCTCCTTAGTGAAACTGGAAAATGACAAAAAACAGCTTTTAAAAAGATTCTGAAATGCAAGGTGTGATGTAATACTTAACTTAGAAGTGACACAAACATGTCACAGCTTAATACAGCATTACTGCAAACAAGTTAATTGCTAAGGGTGCAAGTTATGAAACAATAGTCAACATTATGACATATGCACAAAGGAAAATGATAAATAATGCACATTAGCAGGTTTCTGGTCCAAATATGTTTTTAAGTTTAACAAGACTAATGGTTCATCTATCAGTACTACTACAGACGTCATTCTTTTGGCAAAACACAAATGCTCAAATTACATAAAATCAAGCTTTTCTCAGAAATCACCAAAGAAAAGAGAAGAAGAAATACTTTTTTTTCTTCAGGAAATGGTAACTTTAGAGGTGATTACATTAAACAGAAGGGGGTGCCAGAACATGAATCCCTCATATGGGTGTTGGGGGGGGGGGGCTTGCCCTCTATATGTCCACCTGTAATCTTTTGATTGCAATTTTAGTTTTGCACCTTATACCATATTATTTACAAATGCAGCAACTGAAAAGTAAAATTTTCAAGCCTGACTCCTCTTAAACTGTTTCAGGTTCTATATGTAAAGCATCGAAAGACTGGGAATGACCTTTGCGTTACAAAGACAAAGTACCACAGGGCTGGACATGAATTTATTTTTAAAAATCAATCCACTACTTTGCAAAGTCCAACAGTATGATAGGCTCCCACTGCTGCGAGGACAATTATAAACGTCACCTTTCTCTCCTTGTGGGCCAGTTGTAATATAAAGGTCACTAAACTAAAACAGGAAGGGAGGTAGGGGAAAATTGGTTCACGAACATGCCATACAAAAATCTAACTACAAAAGCCATAATAGCACATTGCAAAAGCCATTTCAAGTATTATCAAGTGAGGCACAGAATGAATATTAGGGAAGTGGAAACCCTTCATTCAGCCATGTTTCATTCTGTTGGCACTTAACATGTCATAAATCTTTAAATGAAGACTTGGAATGGCAATGTTGCATTACAGGCTATGTAGCTGCCACTAATGAGTACTATCTCTGAAGTTCAGCCACATGGGTGGACGAGAAAAAGGTTGAGTTTTTAAGGTGAACTTTTTTTTCAAATGCTTTACCCACAGCTCTCAAATTGGCATGGGTGCTGGGAATGAGTCCCCCGTCAAAATTATGGGTTATTGTTATATTAATGTGGATAACATTTTTTTTGGCTTTGTGACACTTCATTTTTGTTATTTACTTTAAAAGTTTTGAGGCATGACACATTGTGGAATGATATTCTATTGTGAACTGAGGAAGGTGAGGAAGAGCAGTGTCTGACCATTTTTGATTGAGTAACTTTCAGAACTTGTGTGCAAATTACCCCAAACTTTCTATAAGGATGATACCTAATGAATGCTGATGGATCTCTGCCTCTGATCAGTAACAGTCACTGTAATAAACTGAGACAACCACAGGCATCTCTGCTCGAGGTGAAGCAATTTAAACCTGGATTTGGGAGGCTATATCTTCTAAATTCTAACATTCTGTTTAAATAAAAAAATTTACTTGTAGATCTAACACCGAAGATCCAGTATCCTGTGAATTCTTTGAAGACTATGTTTTACATATCTTATAACTGCTACTGCAGCTATTTCTTTTTTGCCTAATATTTAACAGCACACTTATGTGACATGCTTTTTCAGAAAGCCTTTTAAATGATTTTGCTTTTGGAAAGAAATGAACACAATATACTGAATCAAATGCCAGGATTTTATGATCATGTAAATTTCCACAAAACCTGTGCCTAAAATTCAGTACCACTCATGCTGCATTTAAGAGCTCACGTCTTCCTGTGGTTCTTAGCTCTTTTCTTCTTATTACACAGCATCACAAACAATTCAGCAGTTAAACATTGAACTCAGTCACGTAACATTATAATGTTTACACATGCAGTTTAAAAAAGTGTTTCTAGGTCTCAAGTGACTTTTCTTAGGGAAACAGAAAAGGGACTGGAAGATAAAAAGACTATGGGGTACTTACATGATTATTAACGTCATCTCAGCAACATGAACTGTGCTACTGAAAGTAATAGCTAAATAATACAGTAAGCATTTAAATATGTCATTAAAACATCTGTTTCCAAGGTAGCTAGAAGAAAAAACAAAACATTTTTTTCACCATGTATATGACATAACACATTGAAAATATAGCTCTTGAATTTGTTTCAGCTGCTAAGGGCTGGGTAGTGAAAATACTTTTTATTTTCACTGCCATGGCAATCTTTAAAATGACAGAAAACGTGATACATGTAAAGGTTATTACTAGTTTAGACTTTGGCTGTTGCCCCTCATTTAGTGATGGTTTAATTTTTCCCCAGTATGCTAAAATGAGTTTTAATACAAGCTGCTTCACATACATTTTTATATTTAAGCTTTCAACGGAAACTGCAGCCTAATGTAAAATAGCCACTGAGGGCCACTTGTCAACTCCTGTGCTTAAAACTATGGCTCTAGCATGCAAAACATATAGGATATAAGAAGACAAAATAGATGGCAAGACCTTTTCTCTCTGGTTCATTTCCCAGCTGTGGTACTTTCTCTGCAGAATCTGTATGGTTATTACCAGGGAATCCCATTTCCTTCCACATCCCAAATACATGCAGACAGGTGGACTAATGGATTTAATAATTGTGTGTGCATGTGAGTTTATGCCTTGTGATAAGCAAGTTTGTCATTTGGGACTGTCTCTGCCTTATGCCTATTACTTACTAAGACAGAATCTGTCTCCCTTACAGTCCAGGACAGGACGAAGTTGGTAACAGAATGACTAAATATGAAACAAATGCACACAGAAGTACGGTTAAACTGAAGGAAACAACACTGAGAACCACTTGTGACTGTGTGTGCGCGCTGGCATGTATATCAAATAACCTGTGCACTTCCATAAAGAACAGTCAGACAGACTTCTACAATAAATTTTCTACAGGACTTCTCAAAATTCAGCCTCCATGTTTCAGTGCTTCTGTTGGGCATGTACACACGTATATGTGCAATAAACAAAAGACCCTTAAGCATGACAAAAATACTGACACCTACACTGGTTTTTACATTGCTATCCTGACTCATGCCATAACCTTGTAACAAGTGCACATGGCAAATTTAATGGTCCTGCACAATAAACAGTGCAAAAGTATTAAAAATTACATCTGAGCATCTAAATGTCTATAAAAAGCGGGTTGCAGCTTGACTAGAGAGGACTGATTTTAAATCATTTTAAGTATTTACCAGCCAGAGGGTTTTTTATGGTACTTGTATATCAGTACATATAGTAGCTTGGATCTAGTGTCAGAACAATACATGCCCAAGGCCGACAAGCAAAGCCTACCTTAAACCATTCTATATTACAAGTGCCTAAACCGGTCTTCTACAGCCTGCAACAACTGTGATCACATGCAAGAGATCATAGGTAGAAAAAGAGTGAAGGGCAGAGTAGCATGACATCTTAGCTCTGACAAGATTACAAACAGAAGGCCACTCCCCCAACACACACACACACACACACACGCGCACACACACACACGCACACACACACGCACACACGCACGCACACACACACACACACACACACACACACACACACACACACACACACACACACACACACACACACACACACACACACACACACACACACTAGTAAGGTTAATAAGTGAATCTGTGATTTACTATAAACCCCCAAGCTTTGCCTACAGCAGTCTCTACAGTACTAACAACATTACAACAGCATCACTATGTGGAAAACAAACTTTGTCCTACACCTTTTGGAATAAAGGCTGTAATTTCTTGGGAAAGGCATTGTAGAAAGCTTCTATGACTGGCTTCTGTGAAATACTTCAACTACCACCTACAGTTAACACTTCAGTTCATCATGTACAAATAGAAAATTAATACTTAAATCAATAAAACAAAACATAAACGGCAACAACTGAAATAAATTACTTTACAACACTGCTGACGTAATGGATGTACTGGATCTTTCTGGATAAGAGCCAAGACTGCCCCTTAGCTAACTAAGCAAACAAAAGAAAAAATGATCCTTAGAAATAAAATTTGGGCTAGATGGAGAGCTACCAAATGTCCATCTAATCACCTCCTCTTCAAACAGTTAAGAAATACCACCAAGAAAGATACCCTTAGAGACAAAAGGGAATTTTATCTTCATCTACAAAATACTACTCAAAATACCCCTCAAAAATTCTGGTCAGGTGTTAATAAACTTCTTAAACCTGGACACTGTCCTACTCCTATCCCTTCAGGATTTAACCTCAACAGTACTACTCAGATCCCTAATGCCTTTAATAAGTACTTTACAGAAGCCATTCTAACCCTAGCCAACTCACTACCTACTCCTACTACATCCTCACAAGATATCTCTTCAGCCTCGTCTAACGCCTTTCAAATTCAACCTGTCTCATCATCTATTATTTACAAGCTTCTCATCAAACTCAAACCTTGTACCCCATCTGCTGACCAACTCCCATCTGAATACTTACAAATTGCCACAAAAGCTATTTATCACCCAGTATCTATTCTGATTAATAGGACCATCTCTGAAGGAAAAATCCCTACCATTTGGAAAATATCTCATATAATTCCTCTACATAAAGGGGGCTCTTCTTCGGAGCTCTCTAACTATCGCCCTATTGCCTTACTGTCCCCATTAGCTAAGATAATGGAAAGATGCATACATAAACAATTTCTTAACTACCTTCTTCAAAACAAACTTCTAGCTGTCTGTCAACATGGTTTCAGGCCTCACCATAGCACTACAACTGCCCTCCTTTCCTTTGCAGACTCCATTAATAATAATCGAAATAACAATAATTTCTCATCTGCACTATTCATAGACCTATCAAAAGCTTTTGATATGGTTAACCATAATATACTTCTTGAAAAACTCAACCTCTTCTCTCTAAGCTCACATTCTTTACAGTGGTTTAGAAGCTATCTCGAAAACAGGCAACAAGCAGTGCTTTGGGAGAATAACCTATCATCCCTACTCCCAGTAAATGTAGGTGTTCCACAAGGATCAGTCCTTGGACCCCTTCTTTTCTCATTATTTATTAATGACCTTTACTTGAATGTGCCACAAGCAACCTGCATCCAATATGCAGACGACTCGACTTTGATCTGTTCTACTATAAACGTTTCCTCCCTCCAATCCATCACCCAAACAGCTTTCCATAACGTTGAAAAGTGGTTTATGCAACACTGCCTCCTCCTTAACCCCAAAAAAACTAAGCTTCTTCTCTTTACTCCTACTAATAAATCTCCTACACCATTCTTCACTATCTCCTCAAATAATTCTACCTGTATTAACCCCGATACGACCACTCGTCTATTAGGTGTAACCATTGACAACCATCTTAACTTTGATGACCAAATTAACGCTACTATTAAAGCTGTTAATAAAAAAATTGGGACACTCTACAGAATTAAACCCTTCCTTAACCCAGCAGCTAGAAAAACCATTGCACAGACCCACCTGCTTTCCACCCTTTTTTATGCTTCAGCTATATATGCTACCTTACCTAAAACCAACATTACCAAACTCTCTACCTGCTATAATAGTATAGCCAGATTCATAAATGCTACTCCCCATAGAACTCACCACTGTCAAAACCTCAAACTAAATTGGCTAGAACTAAAAAAACACTTACTCTACCAACAATTACTTGTCATTCATAAGACCCTTCACTTCCCTGATAATACTCCTAGCCTGGCTAAACTGATTTCTCCTTACAAAAACCTAGCCACACTTCGCTCTGCCAATAAATTCCTAGTATCTACAACTAAATCATACAATAAAGCTGGGGATGCATTATTTTCAAATTCCATAGGTAAACACTGGAATCTACTCCCTCAAGAAATAGCTACTCAAGAGTCTACCTCTCTATTCAAAAGACATATCAAAGAACATCTTAAAACTCAATGGCTATGTCCTTGTACTAATCCCGACTGAAAGTAAGTCTCAATGCACCTTATTTGTCTTCCCGTCCCATTACTGAGCTCCTATCTGACACTTCCTAGTACTAAGAGTTGCATCTCAAAGTATGCCTTCTATTATTTTAAACTTCAGTATTTTCTTTTTATTTTTAATTTGTGTAACTTTTCTTATAAATATTTACATCGTTTTTGTAATTATCTCTTGTACCTTGTATATTTTTATGAATAATAACTTTTTTTCTTTGTTAAATATCATTGTTATTTTTACCTGTACTGGAGCTTTTCTCCCCGGGCCTCTGCTGTAAACGGATATATGTCCAGTTAGACTAGCCCGGTCAACAAATGTAAAATAAATAAAAATAAAAATAAAAATTTTTGCAATAATTTTTTGTAGTCTACCTTTGGATCCAACAACATTACAGTTGTTGTAGAAACATTCTGATATTACTAAGGACAGGGAAGTTGCTAAAAGCTTACAGGGTGGTGTCAGTGTGACTCAGTAATTGTGGGATACCAGTTCTGATTCTGGGTAAAGGTTTACATCAATCAAAAAATAGAGAAGCACACAGAAAAAATAATTAGGAAGAGCAAGCTATGGTATATTTAAAAACAAATAATGGGAACTATTTAAAAGGCGACATGACTCAGCTAACAAAATCTTTGAAGTATCTCTTGTCTGAACTTCAACTATACAGATCACGCAGCAGACATCTTAAAAAGAATGCTGGTTTAACTAGCATCCCTCTTCAACTTTTAAAATTGAAACAAAAAATGACCAAATAAATACAGTGCTTTGTTTTACAGTCCTTAATTAACTCACACTGCCTCTTCACTAATATGGAGACAATCTTCGACATAGTCTCTTGGTGCATAAAATGAGAGGAGGATCAGAGATAGTTACTTTTTTAATAAAACCAATACTAGCCATAACAGCACACTGCAAAAGCAATATGGTCTTCAGAATGCAAACACTAGCAGCAAATATGAACAAAGCACGGGCGTTAATGTCATTATTCTGTACTTCTATTCTTTGAAAAGATGGTAACAATATGTTACAGAATTTTAGGAAAGAAAAAATAAGCATAACATGAGTTTTCAGTTAAAATGTACTGCATAGTTTATCTTGCTTCAGCAGCATATAAAACAAGCTAAACTGTCTGAATAGAGTAATAGTTCCTTTTTAGAAACATATTCACGATAACCAGATATTAGCTCTATTACATACCTGAGAAGTATTAATTTTCAACACCTGAAGATATAAAAAGTTTAAGGGGTACAAAATATAACAGCAATCATTGAAATAATGCTGCATCAGCTTTTTAAATATACAAAAGCTAATGGGATCCAGTATTCTTAAGTCTAGGGATCATTTTACACCATGTTTGTACCATGGTACATGACACAGATATTGCTGAACCATATCTCTCTCAGGTCGGTTAATCATTTCTGACTGCAAGTTGTGGGTGCAAAAAAGTTTTAAAGAAGCTCTAAACTCATAATCAAAATGCAAACTTTAACATCAGTGACATCAGAATAGGGAAAGTGTGAAGTATGTCCATAGTTAACTGATAAAACAGTGCCAGCAAGGAGGAAAGCAATAAAGCATATTCCAGGACCACACATGGGCTTCTCTCACAGTATGGATACTCTAGTGGAGAATGAAAGGTGTGGTTACCAAGGCTGTGCATACCTCTTCACAGTCTTGCAGCACAGATGCTTAGCAGTCACGTGCAAGAGAAAGTGCTATTATATGTGCAACATTACTGCATGCTCAGCCCTTCTGAAAGAGGGCCGTTTTCACCTCCCAATCCCAGTTTGTCACAGTCTCTTTATGTTAAAGAAAATTCCTTCCCCAGCCCTAGTATGATGTCCATCTGCCTTGGATTCAAGTCTCAGAAGAAGAAACCTTCCCTGCAGTAGGAAGACCCACCTGCCAAGTAAGATACATCAGGATCCTGATGTCCAAAATAGAACAAACAAGCCAATCAGAAGGAGGTGTACAAAACAAAAATCAGCAGCACATGTAAGGGCCAAAAAGCAGAAAAAAATGCACAAGTTTAAACTTAAATGTTTTTATGACTCAAAGCAGAATCAGCTGTCACTGGTGTCTCTCCTCTGTTGTCAATGCTGGGAGTCAGATTTGCCCCCCTTCTTGCCTGAAAAGAGATTGAGATGTTCCAGTAGAGTGTCAAACTTGTGGCCATAAGGACTTTTTATTTATATGCCCTACCCATTTTCCTGCCCCAGTGCCAAATGTGCAATGCTGTAAGGCAGTTATGAGAAAGAATACCTGTCAGTATGTGCACCAAGTATTTGTAAGCATGGAATAAAATTTCCAGTATCACCATCAGGGCTGCCATTCCTGCTTATGACCCCTTCTCTTCTCCCAGGACAGGTGAACTGGTAAAATACTGATGCCCACCCTAGCCCCCAGTTTGGCTCCTCAAATGCTAGGATCACTAGCTGAATGCAGGCCACCTGAGTCCAAATAAGTTTATTTGTGAAACAAAGTGCAAATGAGGAAAAAAGTACATTTAGACATAATGCAGAGAAAAAACATTTCAAACCTGTTTGCTTAGGGCCACCCAGAAGGGAAGCAGTAATGCATATTCCAACATTTATTACTGTTCTCCCCTGTGGAAGAATCCTTACTTCTTCTAGAGTAGAAACACCAAGCTGAAGACAGTAGTGGAGTTAGGGCACTAAACTAAGGAAAGTTATAGCATTAAGTTTCAGTGCAACAGCTGCATTGCATCTATAATCTCTTCTCTCTAGAAGATAAATTAAAAAGGAAAAGGTTTATCCACCCTGCTGAAAACAGACACCAGTAAAGCAGGCATGACTGAGCCCAAAGCAGTGCTGGCCTTATATGAAATGGTAAACCTATGCTATCTGCGTGCTAGTCCCCCCCCCCCCGCCACATCACACTCTTCTGCCCCCCACCCCCCAGTCAGGAACTCCATGTTTTTACACTCCATAAGGTGGGTATTCCTCCTCTTGCCTATCAAGAGTACTTTCGTTACTTGAAACCTTAGTCCACCCACCATGTGCTTTGTGTTTACAGACTGAATTAGAACATTGAACTACTACTTGTATATATAAGAGAGGCAGTTTTTCCAGTACACTTGTCACTTTGCTTACAAAATTAAGCCCAGAGCAACAGCCAGTGTAGATGTGACAAAACTGATCAGAACAGACAATTGGATCTGGAAAAAGAACCTAAGGGGTAGGGAGACGAAATGCAGTATAAAGCACGTTCTGAGAAACTATTATACTCATTTACTCTTGTGACATGCTGCTAGTTCAACTTTTGCTCTGATTTCCCAGGATTCTTACCCAGCATTCATTATGACTAGCATAATGACAGAATGTTAAAGAGCAGATCATAGGTGGGAGAAGGAAGGCAGTATATGTACCTGTACTCACATTCATACTCACTGAGCCTGTTACTGCATGTTGTTTCCAGTCATAACATTGTCCCGCTGCATAGCATTCATACACACCATCCACCTCACAGTGTAGTAGACAATTTAAGAACATAAAAAATAAAACAAGTCCCTCTCCATACTACACAATAATTGTGCAGTGGCACTTTGTAGGTGTCTACCTAGGTCACCCATATTTAAGGTTAGTCCTGGCACAAAGTCCACCAACTAAATAAAATAAAGTGTTACTAAAACATCTACCTTCATTCCTGATTAGGAAGTGAAGTAGCAAAACCTGTACCTTGGAAGGAGTAAAGAAACAGCAAACGCCAAACATTTAAATAGCCCACAGGTTAAGTTAAGGCAATAACTGTAAATACACCTACAACAAAAAAAAAAAATACTTCAGAAACCCCTTATAACCCTTCATTTGTTTATGTCTTTTTCTTTATGTGCAAACAGTGAGCATTACTGGGCTGCACATTTTCACACAGAGGTACAGCTCTTCATGCACTGAGCAATGATAATAAATATCTGTAGACAATCTAGTATGAATCTCAGGAGAGTTCTGTATCCCTAAAGGGATTCACTCTTGGACAGTGCTTTTCACATGGATAAAAACAATCCCCAATACAACAAATGTTTGTTTTTGCAGAAATACTTAGGTGGACACAGATGTCTATCATTCCAATCTCTGAGATGAATTCTGAAGAGATAAAAACTCTTTAGTGCAGGAACAGCTTTTCACAGAGTTGCATGGTCTCTTCTGGGGATGTCACTGAATGACCTATTGTTCGCGAGTCTGTAAAAATTTCATAATCATTTCCACCCTGCAAAAGAAAATCACACAGTGCATTAAAACATAGCAGCCTACATCCTGGAAATTGGAGCAATTAGTCACACATAAATGATCCTGTTTCCTTCTCAAAATGAAACACTAGCCAGAAGCCATGTACTACAGTAAAACAGAGTAAAGACTGTAATGGATAAAAGTTACTAAATACAAATAAAATTACATTTTGAAAATAAACACTTTAAAATGGAATTCAAAGCTCTAACTATTTCTCAAATTGCTTTCAGAATAAAAAGGTTGAATTACAGTTTATTTTTTGTTATTTGTTTACCAGCTAAGTGGGCTGGTCTAATAACCCTTTTCAGCCATGCCAGTAAAGACCATCAATATATACAATTAAGACATTAAAATTCATAAATACAAACTCTCCATGCAATAACTTGAGAACGACTAAAGCAATGGTTGAAACAATTGATATACAATTGGTATGAAACAGACAATTGTTATAATCAACTGGTATATACAGGCATACAAAGCAATACTGAAACTGTGAACATAGGTGATGATGGCAGGCATAGTTAACAGCTCTTGACACAGCTCTGCCATAAAATGCAAGTTCCGACTTTTATATACCTGCCTCAGACATTACTTCAGACCAAACAGTAGCTACAGTTTTGCTGACAAATGCTTCAGGGTCACATATGATTCACTACTCATTTATTTATAAACCAAATTCTTTTCCCAAAACCTGGACTATATTTATAGGACTACAGTCAATTACTAACAAAAAGAACTCACCAAGGACACCAGAGTAATTTCCTTTCTTTCTGTTTTACATTTTTATTTTAATCTCCCACCAGTCATGTAGCCCCGAATATACTTCTGAACAAGCTTAACGGGAAAAAAATGACAGGATTAGTATCTTACTCGGGATATATCTCCCTATTAAGTGCAGTTTGTGTGTATACACACACAAACACACAAAGGTATAGCTACTAGGATGTGGTCTGGGAGACACCACAGTTTTACTTTCTTCACTCTTCTGACAAGATTTCTTGGAAACTTAACAGATTTGCTGACTGCAACTAATGACAAATGTAGTCAATGCATATAAAGTGTCTGTGAATATTCAGGTTATGTACAATCCCCAGCCCCCCACCCCCATCCACCCACACACACACTTTGGGCACCTGGTATTTGAATATCTTGCAGGACAACATGTCAGGACTTGTGTCACTGTGCTGAAAAAGAGGATGCCAACCAATGTTATAGACCATAAGTAATAGATGATCAAGAATGGGACCCCAAGAAACCTCACAGAGCAGAGGGTTAGCTTGGAGACAAATTGTATGACCTAAGACAAAGCAGTCAAGCATTGTACGAAAAACAAACAAGTGGGAAAGCAGGAACTCCAGTGACCCATGGTATCAGATGTTTCAAGATTAAGGACGAGCAAGAATGAACAGAAATGCAACATCTTATTACAAGAAAGCCATTTACATCCCTAATGAAAACCATCACATTGCTGCGCTCTTTTCTGAAGCTTGACTGAAAAGCATGAAGGATGTCGTGAGAGATTAAACACAATATAAGTTGCACAGGATCACCTTCTCATTCAGCTTGTCTAGGTGTTTCATTGTGCACGAGCTCTGCTGTCCAGCCTGAGTTATTAGGTTATAGATGGAATGGTAATTCCCCAAATTATTAAGATCAAAAGATAGTTTCTTAAGAACAAAACAGATGCTGCTAAGATCTTTTAAATTTAGATGGAAAACATTCAAGTTTTTACAGAAGACTTGACAATACAGCCTGTAGACAGATGAATATATACTCAAAATCATGTCCATGATCTCCTAGTGTGACTACTACCAAGAAAAATTGAGGGACTCGTATAGTGATCCCTCAACATACTCAATGGAGATAAATGTGGAGACCTTCCTGCCTGATGAGATCAACATTATTCACAAACAGTTAAATGGGAACCTTATATGTAAAGGCTGAAAATGCCTTTGGCCTGATAAGACAGGCTGGACAGCAGAATTTGTGCACTATTCAGAAAAGCTGGGTTGGCCATACTGATGCAGAATAAATAACTCTGGATAACAAAATTGCCTTCTTATGGCAGATTTGTGCATGATACAGTGGTTGTAAAAACTAAAGTTTGTTCTTAAAAAGGCTGGCATACTTCAAATGACAATTCAGCCTGTGCCATTCCCTCCTAAAAGAGTGCATCTTATGGTCAAACCATGTGTCACAGATCCCCAGAATTAAACAAGGCACATAGGAATATGGGTTAAATAACTTAGATCAAATAATCAGCTGACTATATACAGCCATTATTACTTTTGGATTACCAGCACAGCTATCTGTAAAGAGCCAGTCAATTTTAGGCACTAGGCCTTCCTCACACATACTCAAGTTCATATGTCTGACCAAAACAAGATCAAAAGCCCTAAGGACTGGGAATTTTCACAGTTTTTCAAAGAGAAATAACTGAATAAAAATGGTACCAAAGACATGACTGGCTCAGTATAAAACTCAGGTTTAACATAAAAAATAAATATAACAGGGTAAGCGCTTTCACACAATAATGTTTCTTCAGACAACTCATTACAAAAGTGTAGCAGTTTAAATAATGCATCAATCTCATCTCATAATGCAATTAACCAATAGAGAACATTCAAAATAAAACAATTAAAGGCAGTTGTTCATTTAGAGAGGCCTCTAGCTTTCAAAGCTGGTTTTATAGAGGGCCTCTCATTAATACCCGGAAATCTATCTGCCTGCATGTTAATAATCCAAGTTAACTCACGCCCCCCTGTAAAGTTCTCTCATTCTTTCAAGTAAAGACCTGTTGGTCTTTCCTATATAAAAACAATCACAGGCTCGACATTTAGCGAGATATATCAAATTCCTGCTACAACTATCCGCTGCAACCTTAAAGTAATACCTCTTAGTTGTAGTAGGATGAACAAATTCAACTAGAAGATCTATATACATACAAAAACTGCATCAAATACAACGCCTCACAGATGATATTTCCTGGTTATTAACACTTTTTTTTACCATTTTTATAACATAATTATCTCTTCAGAGACTTTATTCTTGAAACAAAATTTAGGTTCCTCACCCACTATAGATTGAATATCTCTGTCAAGGTGCAAAATAGCCCAATTATTCTTAATATCTGTTACATCACTAGTGTAATAAAGGGTCATAGGGAGAGATTCACTTACACTATCAGTGTTCCTCTCTCTAAGCCCAGGCATTCTATGTGAAAAACAGGGCCTCCCTTTACCTCTCCTATTGCTACTAGCATAATGGGCCACTTCTTCGATCTCCCTCTCTCTATATCCTCTGTCCAAGAGCTCATGTTTAAAACGGGTGACATCCCTTTCAAAAAGTGCATCATCATTATTTAGTCTGGAAAGACACAAACATTGGCCTTTTGCTACATTTCTAAAAATATGTCCAGCATGCATGCTGCTCCGCTGTAACAGCGTATTCCTGCTACAATCCTTTCTAAAGTAGTAGTTAAATATCCTGAAATGTTAATAAATACATTCACATCCAAAAAAATCAAGCCCTTTATCTGATATCTTGTGCATAAATGACAAAAATGTCTCTGTACTATTCAGGAACTGAATGAACTACATTAGTTGCTCATAGGTCCCATCCCAAACAAAAAAGAAGTCATCTACAAACCTTTTATAAAACTTTGTGCGAGGTATAACTGGAGCCAAAAACATATCTATCTTCCCACTGGGCCATCACAGTGTTGGCGTAGCTATTGGCACAACTAGTGCCCATAGCTACGCCAACTGTCTGTAAGAACAGATGCTCATCATACATGAATATATTATTTTCCAAAATCATCTCCAAGAACAGGCAAATCAAATCCACAGTCATAACTTCTCTTGGAAACTAGGAAATCTTTCACCATATTAATACAATTTTCATGTGGAATAGATGTAAACAAAGACACTACATCTAAACTAACAAGCAAATACCATCAAAAATCAAACCATTGACAGATTCATATAAATAGCGTAAGAATGGTCTCTCAACACCTGATTTTGCAGCTCAAGAATCGGCCTCAATTTCTTCTCTATAAAAATAGAGATTGGCTCTGTAATCCAGCCATTGCCAGCAACTATGGGTCTAAAAGGAGGTTTATTTAAATTTTTATGAATTTTTGGCAATCCCTGGAACATCGGTATTAAAGGATGTCACTAAAAAATACTCAAAGTTCCTTGGATATTAGCCCACTGTAGTAGCAGTCATGCAAACTAGAATTAACTCTATCATGAGATAATTCAACATAAAGATGATTAACCTCAGTATAGATACATAAATCCATCACCGTACCCAAAACGCTTTCACTGCAAAACTTGGCGTCCATCACCACAATGGATCCGCCTTAATTGGCAGGTTTTAAAATTAGTTCATTGTTATTCTGTAACTCTAACAGAGCTTTCTGCTCTGCATCACTTAAGTTAAAGAAACTTCTTTTCATACCTCTGGCATTGTAAATGGCCATTAAATCGTTTTCACATTTTCTCGAAAAGGTATCTAATACAGGATGTAACTGTGGTTGAAAAACACTCGGTTTTCTAAAGATAGAAGTCTCAGAATTATCAGCATTGCTATAAAGAGTTAAGCATTTCATTCATAACAAATTTCTTAATATCAATTATAGTCTCACTTGCGATAGAATTTGGGCTGGTATAAACGATAGCTCATTGCCTAGCAAAGATATCTGGGATGCAGTCCGTTCTTTTTTAGAGATATTGTAAATAACAGTGTCATTTAACCTGTCCACATGGTTTTCAGCTTTTGATTTCCACCTTCCTCTATCAGATGCTGCCATTTCCTCCCTCTGCTTTGTGAGCGTGTATGACACGCATTCTCTCTCTGCCGTACTGGCAGGGGCAAAGGGAGTGTCTCTGTTTAACCTACTACATTCATAGGTTTCGGGCGCACATCTATTGATTTGGAAAAAAACGCCAAATTTAAAGGAGCAGTACCAGATGTACTAGGTGCATTACATTGTTCAACACTGTCAATACTTCCACTATTGACATGAGTTTGTCTAGTAACATTTGAGGCTTCAGAAGTAGTGGTATTAGTCAGTTTCTGATTTTTATTAAGATTCTCAGTTGCAGAACTGGTCAAATAAACATTTCTAGGCCAGGTGAAAACATTCCCTTTAGAAATGTCAACAGTGCCCCTGCTTAATTTCTTTGCTTTCTGTATTTTTTACAGCAACAATTATGTTACGAAAATGGTAAAAAAAAATTGTTATGAACAAGGAAGCATCATCTATGAGGCGTTGTAACAGATGCAATTTTTGTATGTATATAGATCTTCTAGTTGAATTTGTTCATCCTACTACAACTAAGAGGTATTACTTTAAGGTTGCAGCGGATTGTCGTAGCAGGAATTTGATATATCTCGCTAAATGTCGAGCCTGTGATTGTTTTTATATAGGAAAGACCAACAGGTCTTTATTTGAAAGAATGAGAGAACATATATATATATATATATATATATATATATATATATATATATATATTTTGGTTTTAGGGTGATAGAGATGGTTGATATGAGTACTCAGGGTGGTGATTTTAGAAACTTTACAGAGGAGCATGAGTTATCTTGGATTATTAACATGCAGGCAGATAGATTTCCGGGTATTAATGAGAGGGCCTCTATAAACCAACCAAACTCCTCGCAAGTTAGGTATGCTCGGCCAAACCAAGAACTCATAAAACAACAACGACCAGCACGTGGTTAGAACACACCAACTTATATCCACCAGGATTTAATACATTGCTTGTGTGTATGGCTGAACATGTGCTAAACAAGAATGTTTTCTATTTTCAAGGGGAGTGTTATTGGCAACTTCAAGGTATTGCCATGGGGGCATCTTTTGCGTCCATATATGCAGATCTATTCATGGCGTACCTTGAAGAGTGCATGATATACAACCCTATACATAACATATACATGGTGGAAATGGATATCTGGCGTAGATACCTTGATGACTGTTGGATGGTGTGGTGTGCGGAGTCTACATATTTGCAGGAATTTGTAGAATATTTGAAGAGCAATATCTGGGGTATAGTATTCACTATTACATATGATCTTAATACTATTAATTTTCTTGATGTTACGGTATATAGAAACAATGATCATACGTTGAGTACTAAAACATACAGGAAATATCCACAATACAACACCTTATTACATGCATCTAGTATGCACCCACGCCACACCGTCCGAAACATACCAAAATCACAATTCTTGAGAATAAAATGCATTTGCTCATCCCAGACTGATTTTGGGATAGCAAAACAGGATTTACAAAATAGATTTTTGGAAAGAGGTTATCATTACTCAGATATTATGTCAGCGAGTAGGTGGTCAGATAACTAAGATAGGAGTAAACTATTGGAATATAAGAAACGTGAACAACTAGGGGTTGAATCATCAATCAGGTTTGTCACCACATATGGCAGGAACCACAATGTGATTAGAAACATTCTTGATTCAAACTGGAACATACTATTAGCAAATGATCACTTAAGAAATATCTTGGGCCCCAAATGTCAATTTTCTTATAGACGGGGTAAGAATTTAAAAGCCATGTTTTCTCACTATAAACATAAGAAAAGTGGTGGTGCTGCTTACAAACAATTGACAATATCTGGGGATAAACTTGTTGGGACATTTCCATGTGGCCATTGCGCATCTTGCATTCAAGTCACTAGACTTAAGTACCAACACAAGCAGAGTTTATGACATTAGGGTCTTTGGGAACTGTAGTAGTACCTGGATTATTTACCTGGCTAAATGTCAATGCTCAGCATTTTACATCGGACAGACGTCACGATCACTCAGAATTAGGATGGGGGAACATGAAAGTGACATCAAAAACAAAAAGGAAACCAATGCCCTATACCGACATACAGTCAAACATCAGAATACCAAGTTTATGTTCGCAGTCATTGATAAAATAATGGGACACAGAAATAACAAACAAGGGTGGCATACTATTCTGAATCATAAGGAAAAGTATTGGATTATCCATCTTGGTGCCCTATTTCCCCCAGGGCTGAATGACCATTTGTGAACCATTAATTATCTGATAATAGGATGTAACATTACATATGTTGGAATATCAAATTATTACATATAATCAGTCCTGTTGCGTGGGTTATAGAGACTAATTATGATCTCGATTGTATACCAATGGCAATGAAATAACTTTGATATTTTTGTGGTACGTATTTGTGTATAGGTCATATTTTTATTGACCAACTAAATATTTCATCAGCAAATTGATTGCCTAGATGATTGTGTAGTTAGACGTTACTGCACAGTCCACTCAAAAATACATATCTGAATTTATCATTATAATGGTTCATATACAAAATGTATGTTACTTATCTCCAACATATGGAGTTTGTTTTCATTATAGTTTAAGTATATTAATTCATGTGTATATCAACTAATTATGTATATGAATTATATTTATTTAGTGTACACTGTATATAACAAGGTATTTTATTAATTTATTGATTACCTAGGTATTGTGATGTATACAAATTATTGTGCACTAAGACATATATGTGTATTGGACTGATTCATTATTGCTATAACTATATTAGAAAAATATGTCAACATTTCTTGTATACAGAGTTTGCTTTCATTTTTGTTCATGTATATAAGAAACATATGTATATGTCAATGCATTGTGTATAGGAATCTATTTTTGGTGCTGACTGTGTGTATATTTACGTAGCTATATTATATACTAGTTAATTCAATGTAGTGTTCAAATGATGATGACACTTACTATTCCTTTAAATGATAAACTAACATTAGGGTTGGACTATACCAAAATGCTATTGGTTGATGGTATTTATAAATAATAATGAAATTTTCTGATGTCTTAAGCTTTTTCACTGAAGAAGGCTACATAGCCGAAACCGGTTTGAATTTATAGATTGTTTGGCATTTATATGCCTTTTGACATCTTATTAATAAAATATCTTATGCTGCATGTGCTGGCCGTTGTTGTTTTATAGGGCCTCTATAAAACCAGCTTTGAAAGCTAGAGGCCTCTTTAAACGAACAACTGCCTTTTAATTGTTTTATTTTGAATGTTCTCTATTGGTTAACTGCATTATGAGATGAGATTGATGCATTATTTAAACTGCTACACTTTTGTAATGAGTTGTCTGAAGAAGCACTTATTGTGTGAATGCGCTTACCCTGTTATATTTATTTTTTATATTAAATCTGAGTTTTATACTGAGCCAGTCGTGTCCTTGATACCATTTTTATTCAGTTATTTCGTTTGTGGTTATTTGGTACCATTTTGTTCTGACGGATATTTTTGCATTCTTTTATTACTAGTTTTCAAAGAGAGTCTAAAACAGAGAACAACCCTCCCCTGACTCTTCCTGCCTAGAGCACTGCCAACACTGGAAAAACCTTGTGGAATCACAGCCTAGAGGTGAAGCCAAATTTGGAGTCCAGTGAGGTGTCAGTTATAAATTCAAAGTCAACTTCAAACAACAAGTTGGATACAATACCTAGTTTGTTGTAGATGGACCTTACATTAAAATACAGTGTCTTCATATGGCAGACCAGCTGGCATAATGGTTAAGGTCTTTACCTCCTATGCACAAGGTGCAAGATTCGATCCTGAACTGTTTGGAGTTTGCATATTCTTTGAATGCCCCTGTGGGGTTCTCCCACCTCCAGAAACATGCAGTGTGTTTCTACCTCAAATTCACCCAAAAGAAAAGCTCAAGATAGGAGAACAGGGACCACAGACTGCATGCCATGGCAGGACTAATCACCTGCCAGTGTTAAAATACGACTGTAGGTGATTCAGTCATGTCGAACAATGGCACCTCCACATGGCACCATCCGGGAGCAGGTTCCATCTACTGCACTACCATTTATTTATTTGAAATGTGTCTACTGGGAAAGTCCGACTGGGCATAAACCCATTTTCAGTGGAGGCCCGGGTAGAAAAGCTCCACAGACAAAAAGCAAAATTACATGGATATAAAGCAAAGCAAAATTGCATATCCATAAATTAAAACAAAGAACAAATACATGAATATAAAGTAAAAAAAAACATGGATGCATAGGGATATACTTAGATACAAAAATTACTAAAATATTTACAATGCGAACAACAAGCCAAAAGACTCAACAACAACAACATTTACAAGGCAAACAACATACCTCATGAGTACTAATAGTTAAACAATGAAAGTACAGTTGTGTACACTTACCATAAATGTAGATGTTCGAGTGTATTCACTGCTGCAGTCATTACATTTGGGTAATCTGCTGGCAGGTTGCCCTCAGTTGGCCTGAATTCCAAAGTCTTGGGTCCTGCATCGGTTGCTGTCTTCTCTTCCATGACATCAGGTCGTCAGGGGTATAAAACATGCAGCCGACACCATTTTCTTTAGTTTTTCTTGCCCCCAATGTCAGGTGCCCCCAAAAAGGTGGCAAAAAAAATTGTGTGTGTGTGTGTATATATATATATATATATATATATATATATATATATATATATATATACATATATACATGCATCAATATAAACTTTACCTTCATCTACAAGCAAATACACCACATAGGTAGTAGAAGATACAGAAGGAAAGATAAACTCCAGAATGACAGGGGGATGGCGGGAGGGTAACCTGGACTGCAACAGTGAATACACTCGAACATCTACATTTATGGTAAGTGTACACAACTGTACTATGTTCTTCGTGTTTCACTGTTGCAGTCATTACATTTGGGTAGAATCCCAAAGCTATAGTTGGGAGGCTGGAGCTAAACAGCATTAGGTGTGGCTATAAGGCCCTGCAGAACTGCAGTGGCAAAGCCTGTCCTGGATTTAGAGTAGAGAGGCAAATGATGCTGCTTTGTGAAGGTGTGAACAGAACTCCAAGTAGCAGCCTCTAGAATGTCTTTGGTTGGTACTCCTCTGAGAAAGGCTGCTGAAGTAGCAGCAGCTCTGGTGGAATGAGACCTAATGCCCTTGGGCACAGGTTTACCATGGTGTAGGCAGCAGAAACTGATGCAGTGGCTTATCCACTTTGAAACTGTCTGCTTTGAAATAGCCTTTCCTTCTGATCCTGCAGCATATGACACCAGTAATTGCTCAGTTTTTCTTAGAGCTTTAGTCCTGCTCAAGTAGAATCTTGGCTGTCTTTGTACGTCCAAGGAATGCAGAATTCTCTCCCCCTTGTTCTACGGATTTGGATAAAAGGTTGGTAGATGAATTGTTTGGTTAAGAGCCACACTGGAAACCACCTTAGGCATAAAAGAAGGATTTGTCCTCAGACAGACCCTGTCTGGGTAAAATATGATAAAAGGCTCTGCAGCCATGAGGGCCTGTAGCTCTGAAACTCTTCTTGCTGAAGTAATTGCTAGTAGCAGAGCTGTTTTCCATTATAAGAACTTTCTATCAGCGGTAGCAGCTGGTTCAAATGGAGACAGGGTGAGCGTTTCCAACACATAATTGAGGTCCCATGCAGGTAATTGTGATCTTAGAGTAGCCAAAAATTTAAGGCTTCCTAGAAGATACTGCTTTAGTAAAGGATGAGAAAAGATTGGTGGCTCTGTATTGTAATGAGCCGAAATGGCAGAGGCATGGATTTTAATTGATGAGAAAGATAGGCCTTTGTCAAGCATCTCAGTTAAGTATTGTAATATCTGAGGAATATTTGGTTCTGCTGTATCAGTTCCTTGTGCTTGATTACAAGCACAGAATCTCTTCCATTTGTCAGCATAAGATTTTCTAGTACTAGGCCTTCTGGCTTCCAAAATGACATCCATCACAGCTTTACTGAGAGGTGTTGTTTGTATAACTACATGATCAGCCATGCTGCCAGGTTCAGTGTCTGTAGTTGATTGTGCAAGATCTGATTGTTTTGCTGGGACAGTAGTTGAGGTCTTTGAGGTAAGGTCCAAGCTGGGTTTTGAGACAAGTTCCTTAGGATTGGGTACCAGTACTGGCAGGGCCAGTCCGGGGCAATTAATATCATCTTTGGTTTCTCGTCTGACTTTTAGGAGGACCTTGGGGAGAAGAGGCAGAGGAGGGAAGGCGTAAACTGATAGGTTTTTCCAACTGAAGGAAAGGATGTACACTTTCCATGCTTGTCTGTGATAAGTCCTTGTGCAGAATCTTTTCAATTGATAATTTTGAGAAGAGGCAAATAGATCTATGTCTGGACTCCCCCATTTCTCTGTTATCATGCTGAAGACTTGTGGATTAAGTTTCCACTCATGAGGATCCAAAAGGTTTCTGCTTAAATCGTCTGCCAGTGTATTTTGTTTTCCTGGCAGAAATTGAGCTTGAAGATGTATTTGGTAGGTCAAAGCTGTGTCCCACAGTGCCATGGCTAATCTGCAAAGGGGGTATGAGTGTGTGACCCCTTGCTTGTTTATATACCACATGACTGTGGTGTTGTCCGTCTTTATCAGTAGTTGTCCTGGATGAAGTAAGTCCTTGAAGGCTGTTAGGGCATTTTGAACAGCTAACATCTCTTTCTGGTTGATATGTAGATGCATTTGTTTTGGGGTCCATATGCCCTGAATGCATCTTCCTGTCATGTGGGCCCCCCAGGCATAATCCAAGGCATCTGTTGTTAAGGTTTGGCTGGCGGGGGGGGGGGGGGGGGGAGTGAAGGCTCGTCCCATGTTTTGGTGACATGCCTTTGCCCACCACAGAAACTCCTGTTGTAGGCAGGGGATGAGAGGAATCATTGCTTCCAGACTGTGAGAATGTTGACTCCATAAACTTTTCAGGTACCATTGAAGTTTCCTCATATTCAGTCTTGCATATGGAATCAGTAGGATGCAGGATGCCATGAAGCCCAGAGCCTGCAGAATTTGTCTTGCAGATAACTGGGTTTTTGTTGCCGTCAGTTTGAAGTAAGTAGTCAGTTGCCTTTGCTTGTCTGGCGTGAGGTAAGCCATCTGGGCAGTTGTATTCAAGCTTGCACCCAGGAATGTTATCTTTTGAGAGGGTACCAGTTGTGATTTATTTTCGTTTATTGTGTACCCTAGGCATGTTAGAAGCCTTTTCACAAACGCCAGGTGTCAAAGAAGAATGTCCTTGCTCTCTGCTTGAATGAGATGGTCGTCTAAGTAAGGATATATTTGTATACTTCTTTGTCTGCAAAATGCAATTACTGGTGCCAGGCACTTTGTAAAAACCCTGGGCGCAGTAGATAAGCCAAAGGGCAGTGCAGAGAATTGGTAATGCATTAAGCCAGCCTTGAATCTGAGGTATCTTCTGCACGATTGTCTTATTGGGACATGCAGGTATGCCTCTTTTAGGTCTAGTGTTACCAGCCAAGCATTCTTGCCCAACATGGGCAGAAGCTGCTGCAAAGTCAGCATTTTGAATTTTGGAATGTCCAAGTAGGTGTTTAAAATCGATAAATCCAGTATTGGCCCCTTTCCGGGTACCAAGAACAGTCTTGAGTAAAACCCTTTTTCCTGTTCTGGTACTGGTTGAATAGCCCCCATCTCCATGAGGGACGTAACCTGTTTTTGTGCCTCTGCCCATTGATTTTTTGGCAGATCTGGCCAACCATTTGCCATTGGCAGAGTGTGGAAATGGAATCTGTATCTCTGTGATACTATGTTTAGTACCCACTTGTCCTTGGTTATAAACTGCCAGTTTTGAGCAAAAAGCCCCTATGTGTGCTGCCAAAAGATAAGTTGTTGGTGTAGGCAGAGGGAAGTCATTGGGATTGTTTTCTGTAGGTTTGCATTTTATCTCCTCCAGATCTGGAGGGTAGAAGCACCCCATTGCTCTGACCTGTATGAATCTTGCGCCTGGTATCTGGAACTCTTAGGGCGTCTGGATTTGCCCCTTTGAGCTATGTCTGACACAGGAAAGGACCATTTTTTGTAGGCCAGTGTCTACTGAATCTTGGTGGCTGCACTTGTAAGAAGTCAGTTTGCATAGACTTAGCTTTGTCTTCCATTTTCTTTAAAACCTCTTCTGCCTTAATATCAAACAGAGAATCATGCTGTAAAGGTGCATCTAGCAATTTAGCTTTAACATGATCAGGCAAATGTTGTTCCTTTAACCAGGCATGCCTTCTAATCACAGATCCAGTAACAGCGGCCCTGCAGGAGGCCTCTAAGGAATGAAAACCACATTGCAAATTATGCTTTCCAACTTGTTCAGCTGCATGCAATAATTCCTGCAATTCTTTACTTTCTGCACATTCTGAAATCAACATCATTTTTTGTTTCAGCAATCCCATAACATGTTGTTGGTACTTTAGCATATGAAAATGACAGTTTAAGGCCAAGGTTGCAGATGTAATAACCTTTTTTCCCCATCTGTCTAGTACCCTTGAATCTCTGTCAGAGGGGGTAGGATTTTTTGCTGTTGAGGCCTTAACTCCCTTTGGACCCTGTGAAAGAGTTTCAGGATCAGCATCAGGGTTTCTAAATAAAAATTTATGTGAGTCAGGGACCCTGTAATATCAGTCAGGCTTACTGGGAGTCTGAGGTAAGGAGTCAGGGGTCAAGCTTGACTCCGAAAACACATCATCCGCAATGTCTAAAAACAGGGGGAATGGCTAAAAGCTTGTGCTGAGGGAGAAGGAAATCCCTGAGCCTCTTTTTTGATTCTGAGAAGTCTTGACTCTCCCAGTGAAAATGCTCCCTCAAAGTATGCAAGGTTTCTCCAAATGAATAATCCTCAGGAGGAGATGCAGATGGAATAGACTCCTCAGCATCAGAATCCTCACAGGGAGATATAGATAATTCCTGATCAGAAGAGTAATCCGAAGAAATAGAAACCTGATTTGAATATTCATAATCAGTGTCTTGCCTAGGCCTCTTATCTGGAGGGGGATGGGTACCCCTGATCAAGGTAATAAGGTCTTCAGCCATTTTGATCATCTGCTTTTTATGCATAGAGGCCTGTGCACATGGCTCATGTGTCGGTTTTTTAGTTTTAGAACTTGCTTTTGTCTTTGGTTTTGCAGCTGTTGTCGGTTTGATATACAAATGTTGAGGTCTGAATATACTCTCAGAAGCCGGTGCCTGCTCAGCGGCTCCGGACCCATCTGAGGGAGATACATACCTTGAGTATCTTGCGGCATGCCGGACTCCACATGGGTGTCGGTAGTGGCCTGCGACTCAAAGGTAACGGGTATCAGGGGCTGCGAAAGTGCCTCACTGAGTACCGGTGAACTGGCGACTGGCTTAGGAGAAGCTTCGTCATCAGTTTTGGATCTCTACTGCCTTTCTCTGTCCTTTTCTTTGTGTTTTTTATGTACTCCGGTAGTTGGATTGCTATCCGACGACATTTCTGGGTAGTTAAATCTGTTTCCAAAATACTTTGATGCAAAAATATACCGACGCTTAATAGTGCGTTGGTTAAATCTAGCACAAAACTGACAGCCAAGCACGTTGTGATCAGGGCCTAGGCAAGGAATACAGTATAAATGGAAATCCTTATGAGGTATTTGCTTCCCACAAGTAATACAATTATTAACTTTTTCTGACATCGGAAAAAAGCAAGAAAAAGTTTCCCCAACGGGGTACTTAGCTTTAGTGAATACTTTGGTCTGAAACTCAAACTCGAATATTTCAGTAGTCAGCCGACCGGCACTTCTGCTTTGAGCACTGCGCAGCAAGAAAGACTAAAGAAAATGGTGTTGGCTGCAGGTTTTATACCCCTGACGACCTGACGTCATGGAAGAGAAGACAGCAACCGACGCAGGACCCAAGACTTTGGAATTCAGACCAACTGAGGGCAACCTGCCAACAGATTACCCAAATGTAATGACTGCAACAGTGAAACACGAAGAACATCTGAGCAAACATTTGGAAAAACAGTTGTTAGTATGTCTCACTTTAAGATATACTTGAGGAACAGAGTGAACGAGGATGGTCTAGGAGAGATACTAACAGAGGAGAGAGAGAGAGAGAGAAAGAGGGGAAGTGATAGACAGGAATTACTTGGCGACTAGGTAAGTGTAGAGAGAAGGAAGAGTGGAGATTAGGTAGAATAACAGCTAGTTGGGAGTTAGATTAAGTAGTTTAGGAAGTTAGGTGGTAAGCAGTTATGAAAGTAGGCTAACTTGGTATCTCAAACTGACAGGGTAAATCTCTGGCAGATTAGAATTTTTCTCATGAGTAGTGCAAGCATATCATAACAGAAAGAGAGAATGGTGTCTGCCCTTGTACCTTCTCAGTACTGATTGCTTCCTACAGAGATTACAAGACATCACTGGGACACCACCTCAACAAAACAAATGGAATGCAACAGGTCCCTGTCATAAACCAATTTAAACATTACACAAATAAAAAACAAATTATAAAAGGTTTAGTTTGTTTTAAGTCTAATAAAAATGACTGAAGAATCTGTGTTAATTAAGCAAACCAAATGCTGTTACTTTTTCCATAAAAGATGGCAGTTGTGAATTCTGCAGCATGTAAAATGTATAAAACATACAGAATAAAAGTGAGAATAGCACTGAGCAAGCCTGTGACTGCTTTTCATTGCGAATGTAGTAAAACAAACTAATCTGGCTTTACAAATATCCACACACTTGCAGTACCTTTGACATAAGTTTGTTGAACTTGACCCTTCCCCCACAGAAAACAGGCTGCAGAAATAGGAAAAGTGCCATCTTAACTTCAAATCAAACCGGAACAATATCTTGTACTTAAGCAGACAGACAGACAGAGAAGCAAATACACAGAGTGATACTGTCTTACTTTTGGCTCATGCAGATTCTGCATTTATGGACAGAACACAAACTGGATACCATTTTGCCTGTGGAAGTCATGAAAAAAGAAGTTATGTCTTACCATAATGTTCCATCTGTATTGTTGATCCTCATTCAGTCATTATGCATGGGTATCTGTTCCGACCTCGGAACCGAGCTGGTCATTTTCCAAGCTCGTGTCAGCTACAAACTCTCGAGCTAAACTCTTACCCATAATCCCCCTTTCCCTGTTACCTCAGATTGAGTTTGCAAGTCAAAAGAAGGCAGAGGCTACCTCTGGTCAAATGACCTAAGAGAACCGGATGGTGAGATCCACTAGAAGCAACAGGAGGGGAAGGAGGGAGGGTCGTAATGACTGAACGAGGATCAACAATAAAGATGGAATGTTATGGTAAGATAACTTCTTTAACTGATATTGTTAATCCTCGTTCATTCCTTACACATGGCACAGAGTCCCCAGCTACCTCTATTCCTGGGAGGCTCTCATGGAAGGACATTCCTGAGCACCATAGAACCAAAAGATGCTCTTCCCCTGGAGGCTAAATCCAACTTGTAATGATTGATGAAGGTATGAGGCGTAGCCCAAGTTACAGCTGCATAGATGTCATGCAAAGAAGCTCTGGCATCGAAGGCATCAGAAGGTGCCACCGACCTTGTCGAATCAGCCTTCATGGTAGTAGGCAACAAGATATCACGTTGTGTATAAATGAAGGTCACACAGTCCTTCAACCATCTAGATAATGTGACCTTAGCAGCAGCAGATCCTAATCTAGATCCAGAATAGGCCAAAAAAAAAACTGGTCAAATTTACGAAAGGACCTAGTCCTGTTTAAGTAAAAATGGATTTTCCTGTGGATATCTAGGGTATGTAGGCAATACTCTCCTCTGTTTGAATGACTGGGAAAGAAAACTGGCAGTTCAATGGTTTGATTAATAGACATTTCAGAGATGAGGGATTAGTTCTCAAAGACACTCTCTCTCTATGAAAAATCAAGTATGGACTCTTGATACATAAAGCTTGAAGCTCAGAGATACGTCTGGCAGAAGTAATGGTGACCAAAAACAAGTTTTTCCATGACAAATACTTGAGGTCGCAAGAAGAAACTGGTTTGAAAGGTGGCATTGTCAGAGCTTGTAGAACTAATGATAGATCCCATGGTTGAATAGGTTCTCTAAAAGGTGACTTCAGATGATTCACACCTTTTATGAAGGTCTTGCACAATTTGTGAGACATAAGAGATCTTGGACACCCACATGGAAATTAGAAATTGCAGCCAAACAAACTCTAATGGTAGAGGCCGAAAGCCTCGATTGGAAAAGGTTGGCCAGATAGTCTAGTATTATCGACACTGGTGCTAAGAAGGGATCTACTTGTTTATCTTTCAGCCAACAGGTAAATCTTTTCCACTTGCTTAGATAAGTAATTATAGTAGAAGACTTATGAGATGCAATGAGAATGTCACATACTGGTAAAGAAAGATCATTCTACCTGGCAATCAAGGGAATTGGAGTAGCCAAGCAGTGAGCTTCAGGCTATTCAGGTTGGGATGAATCAGGTTCTGTGGATGTGAGATCAACTCCGGGGTTGGATGGAGAATCCATGGTCGATCTAGTAGGCGAGGCCAAAGGAAGGGGAACCAAATCTGATGAGGCCAATATGGTGCTATGAGGATCACCTTTCTCTTTAACCGACGGGCTTTCTTCAGAAACTGGGGAATGAGGGGAAAAGGTGGGAAATGCATAAAGAAGACCAGAGGGCCAATTGTGGACTAGAGCGTCCCTGGGTGACTGTCCCGGAGGGGGAATCAGGGTGAAGTAGTTGCTGCATTTGTAGTTGGTCGGGGATGCACAGAGGTCGCAGCAAGGATGGCCCCAGCGGTGGAATATCACCACTATCAAGGGATTCAGGGACCACTCGTGAGGTTGTAGAATGCACCTGCTGAGTCTGTCTGCTATCACGTTGGAAATCCCGGGAATGTGCGTTGCAAGAAGAAAATGGTTGATAGCCATCACCCATTGCCATATCCTCATGGCCTCTCGACAAAAGGGGTAAGATTTGGTTCCTCCTTGTTTGTTGATGTACCAGACCACCTCCATGTTGTCTGATTGAACTGCAATCATCCCAGATGGCAGCAGGGGATGGAATGCTTGCAACACCAGAAGCACCGCCCTCAGCTCTAGAACATTTATATGCAGTTGGGCCTCCAGTTCGGATCAAGTGCCTTGGACTGTCTGTCCCTGACAAAGCCCCCCACCCCATCAGGGTGGCGTCCGTGGTCACTGTGGCCTTGGGTTGCAGGGGGGAGAAGGGGTGAGACCGTTGTGACAGATTGTGTGTCATCCACCAATTTAAATCCTGTTTGCACCTGTGGGTTACTTGAATCTTGGCTGAAAGAGGATGCTGAAAAGGATACCATTGGATGAGCAGTAGCCATTGTAGAAGCCTCATGTGAAACTTGGCCAGGGGACAATGGTGATGGAGGCTGCCATGGAACCCAACAGCTGTAGGACAGAGTGAGCTGTGGATTTCTCCCTTGAAAGGATTGGAATCCGATGTTGCTTTATCCTTAAAATTATGTGCTCTGGAATGGCAGCTCTGCAGTTCTTTGTATCCAAGATAACCCATATGAATTCTGTCAACTGAGATAGGGTGAGGTTGGATTTTTGCCAGTTTACGGTTATGCCTAGCCTTTGTGCAGTGAGGAGAGCGTATGACAGGGCTTCTTCCAGTAGATGTCTGGTGGGGGCGGAAATGAGCCAGTCGTCTAGGTATGGAAACACCTGGAATCCTTGAAGTCGCAGGTGAGCTGTGACGACTGCCATGCACTTTGTGAACACTCTGGGGGCTGTAGAGAGTCCGAAGGGCAGTACTCTGAACTGGTAGTGACTGGCTCCCGCAAGGAAGCGCAAAAATCTTCTTGATGGCCTGTCCACTTTTATGTGGTAGTACGCATCTTGAAGATCTATCGAACACATCCAATCGTCTTTTTCCAAAAGCGGGAGGATAGACTGTAGTGTGACCATCCGGAATTTTTGTACTCTCACAAACTTGTTCAATACACTGAGATCCAAAATTGGTCTCCAGTCCCCGGTTTTCTTTGGCACCAAAAATAGTTGAGTAGAATCTGGATCCTATCTGGTCTGGAGGGACTATTTGGATGACTCTCTTTCTTAGCAGCTTTTCTATATCTAGTGCTGCTTCTTCCCTTTGACTGGGTGTAACGTCGGGAAGGTTTTTTGAAGGGACAGGACAAATATCGAAGGGGATATAACCTCTGGTTATAATCCTTTGTACCCAAGAATCAGTGGTGATGGTTAGCCAGGCAGAAGGGTACAAGGAGAAATGACCCCAAACTACCTCCAGAGGAAAGGAGTCGGGCCGCTCTTCAGGAGCGCTGGTAGGATTAGCCAGGGAAAGAGTCCCTGGAAAGTACAGTTGTGTACACTTACCATAAATGTAGATGTTCAAGTGTATTCACTGTTGCAGTCATTACATTTGGGTAATCTGCTGGCAGGTTTCCCTCAGTAGGCCTGAATTGCAAAGTCTTGGGTCCTGCGTCGGTTGCTGTCTCCTCTTCCATGACGTCAGGTCGTCAGGGGTATAAATCATGCAGCCAACACCATTTCCTTTAGTTTTTCTTGCCCCAGATGTCAGGTGCCCCCAAAAGCAAATATACCACATAGGTTGTACAGGATAGAGAAGGAAAGAAACTCCAGAATTAAATGGGGGACGGCGGGCGGGTAACCTAGACTGCAACAGTGAATACACTCAAACATCTACATTTATGTGTACACAACTGTACTATGTTCTTCGCGTTTCACTGTTGCAGTCATTACATTTGGGTAGAATCCCAAAACTATGGTTGGGAGGCTGGAGCTAAACAGCATTAGGTGTGGCTATAAAGCCCTGCAGAACTGCAGTGACAAAGCCTGCCCTGGACTTAGAGTAGAGAGGCAAATAATAATGCTTTGTAAAGGTGTGAACAGAACTCCAAGTAGCAGCCGCTAGAATGTCTTTGGTTGGTACTCCTCTGAGAAAGGCGCAGCTCTGGTGGAATGAGACCTAATGCCCTTGGGCACAGGTTTACCATGGTGTAAGTAGCAGAAACGAATACAGTGGCTTATCCACTTTGAAATAGTCTGCTTTGAAAAAGCCTTTCCTTCTGATCCTGTAGCATATGTCACTAACAATTGCTCAGTTTTTCTTAGAGCTTTAGTCCTGCTCAAGTAAAATCTTAGCTCTCTGTGTACGTCCAAGGAATGCAGAATTCTCTCCCCCTTGTTCTGTGGATTTGGATAAAAGGTTGGCAGATGAATAGTTTGGTTAAGAGCCACACTGGAAACCACCTTAGGCATAAATGTTTGATTTGTCCTCAGAGACACACTGTCTGGGTAAAATATGATAAAAGGCTCCACAGCCATGAGGGCCTGTAGCTCTGAGACTCTTCTTGCTGAAGTAATTGCTAGTAGCAGAGCTGTTTTCCATGATAAGAACTTTATATCAGTAGTAGCCGCTGGTTCAAATGGAAGCAGGGTGAACTTTTCCAATACATAATTGAGGTCCCATGTAGGTATTGGTGATCTTCTAGGACGCCTTAAATTTTTGGCTCCTCTAAGATACTGCTTTAGTAAAGGATGAGAAAAGATTGGTGGCTCTGTATTGTAATGAGATGAAATGGCAGAGGCATGGATTTTAATTGATGAGAAAGATAGGCCTTTGTCAAGGCATCTCAAGTTAGGTATTGTAATATACGAGGAATATTTGGTTCAGCTGTATCAGTTCCTTGTGCTTGATTCCAAGCACAGAATCTCTTCCATTTATCAGCATAAGATTTTCTAGTACTAGACGTCCATCAAAGCTTTACTGAGAGGTGTTGTTTGTATAACTATATGATCAGCCATGCTACCAGGTTCAGTGTCTGGAGTTGATTGTGCAGGATCTGATTGTTTTGCTGGGACAATAGTTGAGGTCTTTGAATGATGAAGACTTGTGGATCTAATTTCCACTTGTGAGGATACATAAAGGTTTCTGCTTAAGTAGTCTGCCAGAGTATTTTGGTTTCCTGGCAGGAACTGAGCTTGAAGATGTATTTGGTAAGTCAAAGCTGTGCCCCACAGTGCCATGGCTAATCTGCAAAGGGGGTATGAGTGCATGCCCCCTTGTATGTTTATGTACCACATGACTGTGGTGTTGTCCGTCTTTATCAGTAGTTGCCCTGGATGAAGCAAGTCCTTGAAGGCTGTCAGGGCATTTTGAACAGCTAGCATCTCTTTCTGGTTGATATGTAGATGTATTTGTTTTGGGGTCCATATGCCCTGAATGCATCTTCCCACCATGTGGGCCCCCCATGCATAATCTGATGCGTCTGTTAAGGTTTGGCTGGCAGGGGGTAGAGTGAAGGGCCGTCCCATGTTTTGGTGACATGCCTTTGCCCACCATAGAAACTACTGTTGCAGGCAGGGAATGAGAGGAATCATTGTTTCCAAACTGTGACAATGTTGACTCCATAAACATTTTAGGTACCATTGAAGTTTCCTCACATGTAGTTTTGCATATGGAATCAGTAGGATGCAGGATGCCATGAACCCCAAAGCCTGCAGAATTTGTCTTGCCGATAACTGGGTTTTTGTTGCCATCAGTTTGAAGTAGGTAGTCAGTTGCCTTTGCTTGTCTGGCGTGAGGTAAGCCATCTGGGCAGCTGTAATCAAGCTTGCACCCAGGAATGTTATCTTTTGAGAGGGTACCAGATGTAATTTATTTTCATTTATTGTGTACCCTAGGCATGTTAGAAGCCTTTTCACAAACGCCAGGTGTTGAAGAATGTCCTTGTTCTCTGCTTGAATGAGACAATCATCCAAGTAAGGCTATATTTGTATACTGTTTTGTCTGCAAAATGCAATCACTGGTGCCAGGCACTTTATAAAGACCCTGGGCGCAATAAATAAGCCAAAGGGCAGTGCAGAGAATTGGTAATGCATTAAGCCAGCCTTGAATCGGAGGTATATTCTGCTAGATTGCCTTATTGGGACATGCAGTTATGCCTCTTTTAGGTCTAATGTCACCAGCCAAGCATTTTTGCCCAGCATGGGCAGAAGCTGTTGCAAAGTGAGCATTTTGGATTTTGGAATGTCCAGGTATGTGTTAAAAATCGATAAATTCAGTATTGGTCACCAGGCCTTGTCCTTTCTGGGTACCAAGAACAGTCTTGAGTAAAATCCTTGTCCTTTTTCCTGTTCTGGTACTGGCTGAATGGCCCCCATATCCATGAGGGACGTAACCTGTTTCTGTGCCTCTGCCCATTGATTTTTTGGCAGAACTGGCCAACCGTTTGCCATTGGCAGAGTATGGAAATGGAATCTGTATCCCTGTGATACTATGTTTACCACCCACTTGTCCTGGGTTATTAACTGCCAATTTTGTGCAAAGAGTGCTAATTTTCCCCCTAGGGGTGCTGCCAAAAGATAAGTGCTTGGTGAAGGCAGAGGGAAGTCATTGGGACCGTTTTCTGTAGGTTTGTGGTTTATCTCCTCCAGCTTTGGAGGCAGAAGCGCCCCATTGCTTTGACCTGTATGAATCTTGCGCCTGGTATCTGGAAAGTACAGTTTTGTACCTACCATAAATGTAGATGTTCGAGTGTATACCCTGCTGCAGTCATCACACTTGGGTTATCCTGTTGTCAGGCAGTCCCGCAGTCGGCCTGAATTCCAAAGTCTTGGTCCTGCGTCGGTTGCTGTCGCTTCTTCCCTGATGTCAGTGCGCCAGGGGTGTACAAGAGGCATCCAACGCCATTTTCTTCAGTTTTTCTTGCCCCAGATGTCAGGTGCCCCCCCAAAAAGTGGTCAGTAGATAGTAGCAATAATAAAAGTTTAGCACAAACAAAACATCCCTCCAGCTATAAGCAAATACACCACAAAGGTTGTATCAGATTTTAAGGTATTGAAGGGTTTCAGTTAGGTCAGAGGGGATGGAGGGAGGGTAACCTGGACTGCAGCAGGGTATACACTCGAACATCTACATTTATGGTAGGTACAAAACTGTACTATGTTCATCGTGTTACCCTGCTGCAGTCATCACACTTGGGCTGAATCCCAAAGCTAAGGATGGGAGGTGGAGTCAAACAGGGTTAGAGGAGGCTAGAAGGCCCTGCAAAACTGCAGTGGTGAAGCCAGCTCTAGACTTAGAGTAAAGTGGTAAGTGGATGGTGTTTGGTGAAGGTGTGTACTGAACTCCAAGTTGCAGCTTCCAGAATATCCTTGGTTGGCACCCCCCTGAGGAAGGCTGTAGATGTAGCTGCTGCCCTGGTGGAGTGGGGCCTTATGCTAGCAGGAACTGGTTTTCCATGATGGGTGTAGCAAAAACGTATGCAATGTCCTATCCATTTGGAAATGGTCTGTTTTGAGATAGCCTTTCCTTGTGATGCTGTAGCATAGGATACAAAAAGCTGGTCAGATTTTCTGAAAACCTTAGTTTTATCCAAGTAGTAACACAGTTGCCTGTGAATGTCCAAGGAGTGCAGGAGTCTTTCTCCTTTGTTCTGTGGATTTGGGAAGAAGGTGGGTAAATGGATGGTTTGATTTAGAGCCACACTGGATACAACCTTTGGCATAAAGGAGGGATTAGTTCGTAGAGAAACTTTGTCTTGATGAAAAATGAGGAAAGGCTCTACTGCCATTAGTGCCTGTAGCTCTGAGACTCTTCTGGCTGAAGCAATTGCTAGCAGCAGGGCAGTCTTCCATGATATAAACTTTAAATCAGCTGAGAAAGCTGGCTCAAAAGGTGGCAGCGTAAGTTTTTCCAGAACAAAGTTGAGGTCCCAAGTTGGTGTTGGTGCTGTCCTGGGAGGCCTAATGTTTTTGGCCCCTCTGAGGTACTGCTTTAGAAGTGGATGTGAAAATAAGGGAGGATCCGTGTTGTAGTGAGCTGAAATAATTGAGGCGTGGATTTTAACAGGTGAAAAAGAAAGTCCTTTGTGTAACATCTCAGTTAAATATTGTAGAATCTGAGGTATGTCCGGCTCAAGTGTATTTTGGCCTTTAGCTTGGTTCCAGGCGCAAAATCTTTTCCATTTGTCTGAGTAGGCTTTCCTGGTGCTGGGCCTCTGGGCCTCCTGGCCTCCAGAATGACATCCATAACAGCTTGTGAAAGAGGAGCTGGCTGGTTGCTTAGGTGATTTGCCATGCAGCCAAATTTAAGGTTTTGAGCTGGCTGTGTAGAATCTGACTGTCTTGCTGTGTGAGCAGATGAGGAATTTGTGGTAAAATCCATGCCGTGGGCCATGTTCCTTAGTAGTGGGTTCCAGTGCTGGCGTGGCCAGTCTGGGGCAATGAGTATCATTCGGGGTCTCTCCATCCTGACTTTCAGCAGCACCTTTGTGAGAAGGGTCAATGGAGGAAAGGCATATACTGTCAGAATTTTCCAACTGAATGAGAGTGCGTCCAGTTTCCAAGCTTGATGGTGAAATGTCCTGGTGCAAAATTTTGATAGCGGATAGTTTTGGGGGTTGGCAAACAGGTCTATGTCCGGGCGCCCCCATTTTTGAGTTATCATTGCAAATACTTGTGGATCCAGTTTCCACTCGTGGGGATCCATGATGTTCCTGCTTAGGTCATCTGCCAATGTGTTCTTTTTTCCTGGCAGGAATTGAGCTTGTAATTGAACTTGGTAAGCCAGTGCTGTGTTCCACAAGGTCAATGCTTGCCTGCATAGAGGGTAGGAGTGTGTACCCCCTTGCTTGTTTATGTACCACATTACTGTGGTGTTGTCTGTCCTTATTATAAGCTGTCCTGGATGTAAGAGGTCCTTGAAGGCTGTCAGAGCATTCTGTACAGCTAGCATTTCTTTTTGATTGATATGCAGATTTCTTTGATCTGCAGTCCATATGCCTTGAACGCACTGTCCTGCCATGTGTGCCCCCCAGGCATAGTCCGATGCATCTGTTGTCATAGTTTGCCTGGCTGGGGGTAAGGTGAAAGGCTGACCCTTGCTGAGGTGACATGCCTGTGACCACCATAGAAACTCCTGTTGAATGCAGGGAATGAGAGGTATCATTGTTTCCAAGCTGTGGCTGTGTTGAGTCCATACGCTTTTCAGGTACCATTGTAATTTCCTCATATGCAGTTTTGCAAATGGCCTTAGTAGTATGCAAGATGCCATGAAGCCCAAGGCCTGCAGAATTTTTCTTGTAGGGAGTTGGGTCTTTGTTGCCATTATTTTGAAGTATTAAGTTAGTTGTAGTTGTTTGTCTGGCGTCAGATAAGCCATCTGGGCCGTTGTATTCAAGCTGGCACCCAGGAATGTCATATTTTGTGAGGGCACTAGTTTTGATTTCTTTTCGTTTACTGTGTACCCTAGGCAACTTAGAAGGTGTTTTACAAAAGCCAGATGTTGTAAGAGAATGTCCTTGCTTTCTGCTTGGATGAGGTAGTCATCCAGATATGGGTATATTTGAATTCCTCTTTGTCTGCAGTATGCAATTACTGGTGCCAGGCATTTTGTGAAGACCCTGGGCACAGTAGATAAGCCAAAGGGCAGTGCAGAGAATTGGTAATGGGTTGAACCTGCAATGAAATGGAGGTATCTTCTGCAATTTTGTCTGATAGGGACATGCAGGTATGCCTCCTTGAGGTCCAGCGTTACTAGCCAAGCTTTCTTTCCCAACACGGGAAGAAGCTCCTGTAGTGTTAGCATCTTGAATTTGGGTACTTGCAAGAAGGTGTTTAGAATCGAAAGGTCCAGAATGGGTCTCCAAGCATTGTCCTTTCTGGGAACTAGAAAGAGCCTTGAGTAAAATCCTTGGCCTTGCTCCTGTGTAGGTACCAGATGAATAGCTCTCATGTCCATGAGAGCTGTAATTTGTTTTTGTGCCTCTGCCCATTGATTTTGTGGCAGGTTTGGCATTCCTTTTATCCTTGGAAAGGTGTGGAAATGGAATCTGTATCCTTGTGAGATAATGTCTACGACCCATTTGTCCTTTGTGATGATGCGCCAGTTGTCTGCAAAAAGTGCTAATTTTCCTCCCAAGGGAGCTGCCAAGAGAGCTTTGCTTGGCAGTTTGAGGTTTAAGTCATTGTGTTTGTCTTCTAGTAGTTTGGGACCTGTCTTCTCCTCCCTTCTGTGTTGCAGTGCCCCATTGGCGAGGTTTGTAAGGGATTTGTGCTTGACCTCTGCCCCTTGGGCATCTGTATTTACACCCCTCTGTGGTCTGTCAGAAGCTGGAAAGGACCAATTTTTTGTTGGCCAATTTCTGCTGAAGGGTGGGGGTTATACCTGTAAGAAATCTTTGACCGTCTGCATAGATTTTGCCTTATCCTCCATTTTCTTTAAAACCTCTTCTGCTTTAACTCCAAATAAGACATCCTGCTATAAGGGTGCATCTAATAACTTTGCTTTGACATGATCAGGCAGAGTTTGTTCCTTTAACCAAGCATGCCTACTTATAAGAGACCCAGTAGCAACTGCTCTACAGGAAGCTTCCAAGAAATCAAATCCACATTAAAAAGTATGTTTGCCCACCTGTTCAGCTGCATGCAACAGATCCTGCATTTCCTTGAATTCAGACTGTTGAGGGTGTGTGCTCATCTTTTGTTTTATTTGAGACATTAGGAATTGCTGGTATTTCAGCATGTGAAATTGACAATTTAGTGCTCTCATAGCTAGAGTAGCTGAGGTGTAAACCTTCTTCCCCCACCTATCTAGTGCTCTGGAGTCCTTTTCAGAGGGTACAGGATTTTTAGCCATAGAAGCCTTAGCCCCTTTGGGACCCTGGGAGATGTCTTTGGGTCAGCAACAGAGCTTTTGTAAAGGAATTTGTGTGAGTCAGGCACTCTATAATATCTGTATGGTTTGGCTGGAGCAGGGGGCAGAGAATCTGGATTTAGACTAGATTCTAAGTAAACATCATCCACAATGTCTAAAACTGGAGGGATAGCAAGTGGTCTGTGCTGGGGGAGTAAAATAAACTCTCAGCGCCTTTTCTTTGAGTCAGAGTAGTCCTGACCTTCCCAGTGGAAATGTTCCCTCATTGTATGTAAGGTTTCCCCAAAGGAATAGTCTTCAGGGGGAGAAGCTGAGGGAATGAACTCTTCAGCATCAGGATCTTCATAAGGGAGAAAGGAGTAATCCTGTTCCTCAAAGGAGCCTGAGGAAATAGACACTTGATCAGAGGAGGCATAATCCTCCTCTTGTCTAGGCCTTTTGTCTGGGGAGGGGGGGTTGGGAACCCCTGATTAAAGAAATCAAATCCTCAGCTATTTTAAGCATCTGTTTCTTAGGCATGGGGCCTTGAACTGGAGACTGATGTGCAGTCTTTTTTGGTTTTAGAGGAGTCTTAAGCTTAGCATAAGATTTTATGGTGAGAGTAGTCGGTCTGAAGACACCTTCTGTAACCGAAGGTGTTTCCACAGCACCGGCTTCTCCTTCTGCAATGTTGTCGGTAGGGCCTAAAGAAAATGGCTGCGTCGGCCTAGAACTCTCTGCTTGAGAATCCGAAGCGGTCTGGGGTTGCAATTCTGCAGTCGCCAGGGGCTGTGTAGGTGCCTCACTGAAAACCGGAGAACCGGCGACCAGCCCAGCCGAGGCCTCGGAATCTGGCTTGGATCTAGGCTGCCTGTCTTTATCTTTGCGTTTATTTATGCACGCCGGTAGTCGGTTGCTCCGACGGCATAGTGTAATTAAATTTCCTACCGAAGTAGTGTCGTGCGAAATCAAAGCGTCACTTTATAGTTTGCTTATTGAACCTAGCACAAAACCGACAACCAGTGATGTCGTGGTCTGGGCCTAGGCAAGGTATACAATAAGAATGAAAGTCCTTATGAGGTATTTGCTTCCCACAAGAAATGCAATTGTTAACTTTTTCTGACATTGGACTGAGGCAAGAAAAGGTTCCTCAATGGGACTTCGGACTGAAATTTGATTCGAAAAATCTCAGGTGTCGGCCGACCGGCAGTTGCGAACTGCTTCTGCTTCGGGCACTGCGCGGCAAGAAAGACTGAATAAAATGGCGTTGGATGCCTCTTGTATACCCCTGGCGCACTGACGTCAGGGAAGAAGCGACAGCAACCGACGCCGGACCAAGACTTTGGAATTCAGGCCGACTGCGGGACCGCCTGACGACAGGATAACCCAAGTGTGATGACTGCAGCAGGGTAACACGAACATCCCTTAGGGCGTCTGGATTTGCCCCTTTGAGCTCTGCCTGACACAGGAAAGGACCAATTTTTTGTCCGCCAGTGTCTACTGAATCTTGGTGGCTGCACTTGTAAGAAGTCTTTTACAGTTTGCATAGACTTAGCTTTGTCTTCCATTTTCTTTAAAACCTCTTCTGCCTTAATACCAAACAGAGTATCATGCTGTAAAGGTGCATCTAGTAATTTTGCTTTAACATGATCAGGCAAATTTTGTTCCTTTAACCAGGCATGCCTCCAAATTACAGATCCAGTAACTGCGACCCTGCAGGAGGTCTCCAAGGAATCAAAACCACACTGCAAAGTACGCTTTCCAACCTGTTCAGCTGCATGCAATAATTCCTGCAATTCTTTATTTTCTGCACATTCAGAAATCAACATAATTTTCTGTTTCAGCAATCCCATAACATGTTGTTGATACTTGAGCATATGAAACTGGCAGTTTAAGGCCCTAATTGCCAAGGTTGCAGATGTATAAACCTTTTTCCCCATCTATCCTTTGCCCTTGAATCTCTGTTAGAGGGGGTGGGATTTTTTGCTGTTGAGGATTTAACTCCCTTTGGACCCTGTGAAATAGTTTCAGGATCAGCAGCAGGGTTTCTAAATAAAAATTTGTGAGAGTCAGGGACCCTGTAATATCTGTCAGGCTTGCTGGGAGCCGGAGGTAAGGAATCAGGGGTCAAACTTGACTCCGAAAACACATCATCCACAATGTCTAAAACAGCGGGTATGTCTAAAGGCCTGTGCTGAGGGAGAAGAAGGAAATCCCAAAGCCTCTTTTTTGATTCTGAGAAATCTTGACTCGCCCAGTGAAAATGCTCCCTCAAAGTATGCAAGGTTTCTCCAAATGAATAATCCTCAGGAGGTGATGCAGATGGTATAGACTCCTCTGCATCAGAATTCTCATAGGGAGGTAAAGATAATTCCTGATCAGAAGAGGAATCAGAAGAAATAGAAACTTGATCTATAGATTCATAATCAGTGTCTTGCCTAGGCCTCTTATCTGGAGGGGGATGGGGACCCACCCCTGAACAAGGTAATAAGGTCTTCAGCCATTTTGATCATCTGTTTTTTAGGCATACAGGCCTGTGCACGTGGCTCATGCATCGTTTTTTTAGTTTTAGAAGTTGCTTTTGTCTTTGGTTTTGCAGCTGTCGTCGGTTTGATGTAAAAATGTTGAGGCCTGAATACACCCTCAGAAGCCGGTGCCTGCTCAGCGGCTCCAGACCCATCCAAGGGAGATACATCCGTGGGTCCAATACTTTGAGTATCTCGAGGCATGTCGGACTCCACATGGGCATCGGTAGAGGCATGCGACTCGAAAGTAGCGGGTATCAGGGGCTGCGAAACCGCCTCACAGTGAACCAGCAACTGGCTTAGGAGAAGCTTCGTCGGTTTTGGACCTCGACTCTCTCTCTCTGTCCTTTTCTTTGTGCTTTTTATGTACTCCGGTAGTCGGATTGCTATCTGATGACATTTCTGGGTAGTTAAATCTGTTTACAAAATACTTTGAAGCAAAAATATACCGACACTTAATAGTGCGTTGGTTAAATCTAGCACAAAATTGACAGCCAGGCACATTGTGATCAGGGTCTAGGCAAGGAATACAGTATAAATGGAAATCTTTATGAGGTATTTGCTTCCCACAAGTAATACAATTATTAACTTTTTCTGACATCGGTATGGAGCAAGAAAAAAGTTTTCCCAACGGTTCATTTATTGGAATATTTCAGTAGTCGGCCGAATGGCACTTGCAAAATGCTTCTGCTTCGGGCACCGCGCGGCAACAAAAACTAAAAAAAAAAATAGCATCGGCTGCATGTTTTATACCCCTGACGACCTGACGTCATGGAAGAGGAGACAGCAACCGACGCAGGACCCAAGACTTTGGAATTCAGGCTGACTGAGGGCAACCTGCCAGCAGATTACCCAAATGTAATGACTGCAACAGTGAAACACGAAGAACATCCTTGGTTACGCGGACGCCCTCTGCCCTGAAAGGAGAGTCTTCCCCTGCGAGTTTCCCCCTCTGTCTCTAGGGGAAAACTCGGCCTGTGTGTCACGGAAAGGACCCTGAGATTTCTTGAACTATATCTTCTCCAGTCTTTTGGTTTCGGGAGAAAGCATGTTGAGGGGAAGAATAACGGATACCTATGGCAGAAATGGTCTTACCGTCCTGTTCACATCTGGCCAGTGTGCTTTTAGTTTTGGGTCCAAACAACGAAGAGGCCTCAATGACAGCATTAAGAAAGGAAGCCTTAAAGGGTTCCGCGAAATTGCACAAGCGCATCCAGGCGTGTCGTCTCAAGACCGCAGCTGAACCCACCACTCCAGCTGCTCCTTCTGATGCGTGAGATATCAGTCGCATAGAGGAGTTTGATATTGACTCAATGGTGGCCAGTTGAGAGGCCACTTTGTCACAGACCTCATCAGACTCAGCACCAGCCAAGGTTTCAGAGAGCTCAGAAATCAGATCCCTTTGAAGCCTGGTAAAGTGTGCCATATAATTCAGGGATCTGAAAGTAAAGGTCGCTGATGCAAAGGTGCACTTCCCTATCCTGTCCAGGGCCCGGGACTCTTAGGTAGATGGACAGTCTGGCTTTCTTCTTCTGCCAGAGCCTTTTTTGTTGCGGGCGCCACCACCAAAGCACCCACAGGAAGACCTTTTGACCAATAGGGATCCGTAGCAGGAGGGGACAAAATCTTATCTGGCCTCCGGGGGATAGCCTCGACGGTGTCACGAGCCTTCCACGCACGCTGCACGATGAGCTGGACAAGTTCATTGGCAGGTGGAGTAATGCAGGAGGTAGGAAGGTGGGCGTGAAAAGCCTGCAAGAACACAGACTCCTCAGAGGTCGGATTAGAGGGCTGCCAGTCACCTCTCTAAGGATTTCTAGGATATCACCGAATGATACCTCAGAGGGTGACTGAGGGGATCCTTCCCCCTCATCAAAGTCTGTGTCTTCAGTGAGGGACTCCTCTGTGGAGTCCATGTGCTTCCTCTTACACAAACTTTTCTGGTGGACTTCCTCAGACAGAGAAGTTGGGGAAGACAGCGGAAAAGGGGTTTCTTGTGGGAATATGTCCGGAGGCCCTTGCACCCGGTGTCCACTAGGTGTGACTTGTGAAACCAGTGTACCAGAGGAGGGCGGGGGGATAGACAGTCCAGTATCGCAAGCAGAAGCGAAAGCCTTCTCCATCAGTTGAAAGGCTGGTCCACCTGAAGAGTGAGTGTCCAGGACAGGGGTCACCCCTCCTCTAAGTGGCTCAGCCTGCCGACTTGGAGTCCCCGGTTGGCTGTGTAGCAGCAAATTACGTGCGTCACAACTGTCATCCTGGGTCATAGCAAAACTTTCCTGCCATGAAGGCAACTGCAGCTCCTTAGTGAGATCCATAAAGGGAACCCGAGAGGGGGAAGACTGTGCTATATCAATGGACTTCAAAGGCAATTAAGGAGGAGAATAAGAAGGGGTCTTTGGAGATGGGTGATCACCTCCCAAGGAAGGATAGGTCCTGGGGGTGGGATACCTCTGGCCAAAAGCACTTGGTCCACAAGATTCAACACGTGTGTTCGGAAAGGCTTCTAGTAGACCTCACGGAGACTGAAGGAGAAACAGGCCTGTCCACAGAAGAGACAAACTCGGTGCCCACCTCACCAGTCCACACAGAGAACAACGGTGCAGAGAGAGACTGGACTACGGGCATCTGCACCAAGGAAGTCATTGGTGATGAGGTCACGGTCAGTACCGAAGCTGGAACCGACAAAATTGGAGCCAAAAACTGAGGCATCTGCTCCGAATAAGATGTTGGAGCTAACGTGGGCAAGGTCTGCGCCGGCTGAGTGGTCGGTGCCGATACAGTAGTCATGATAGTCTACACCGAGGAGCCCCTCGGTGCCGATATAGTGAAGGCTGCAGGAGAAGATGGAGCCGAGATCACTAACGGAGCCGAGATCACTAAAGGAGCCGAAGGCCTCGGTGCCGAAAGTCTAGGCACCGAAAGCACAGGGGTTGACTGAGTAAGCTCCAAAGCGGAAACTTTAGCCTTTTTAGGTTTTGGTTGGCGGGAGTCCCCAGTCGGGGACAAAGGCAAAGACTTCGCCTTAGTAGGAACATCCAAAATTTTCTTATGGGCTCTAGGAGGGGTTGAAGCCTCTGACCCAGAAATAGCCTCTGAAATGGGAGATTTAAGAAGTCCCTTCAGCAACAACTTATTTTTTCTTTCTAATAAGGTTCTGTTAGAAAAAATTTCACAGATAGTACAAGGTGGGTTCAACAGATAAATGGGACACCCCCAAGCAATAAACTCACAAAGAGTGTGCATCAGATGTAGGTAATTTGGGTACACAATCAGAACACCTTTTAAAACCCAGACTACCTTTCTTATCTGCCATGATAGAAAAAAGGGATAGTAGGAAGGGTACCAGCAATGGAACAAAAGAATACCCGGAGGTATGAAGAAAGGAAGATTACCAATGATGGTAGGGGAGAAATACCTTGCGGTAAAAAGTGTACAAAGAAGAGAAGAAAACTCAAGAAAATATGGTTACTAGATGCGATAGGGTAAGAGACAACAAAATAGAAACTTTTCTGACAGAAAAGTTATACAGATGACTATTCTGACAACAAATAACTATACTTAGCTCAAGAGAAGCAGCTTGACACGACCGAATGGCAATGCGGCAAACGAAATCTGAGGTAACAGGGAAAGGGGGATTATGGGTAAGAGTTTTGCTCAAGAGTTTGAAGCTGACGCGAGCTTGGAAAATGGTTGGCTCGGTTCAGAGGTCGGAACAGATACCCATGCGTAAGGAATGAACGAGGATTAACAATATCAGATCTACTTTTCAGACTTCTGAGTTACAGGTGGGTAGAAGTTCAGTATATCTCTTTAGATAATGTTAAAGACTGGTCCAAATAAGCTGTTAGCTAGAATTTTTCTATATGCCATCTGTCTAGTTAAACATATTTATTTTCTATTTTCCTTGTGCACGTTTACAACTACTTGTATATTTGATTTTAACAAGTGCAATGCTTAATGTTATTAATATGAAGTAAGTGATTCTTTGTTCAGTTGTAAGTGCTGTGGGTGGTGACTTCTATTAACTTAAGAATTTGTGTACTGAAATGGTGCAGCAATAATTGTTGGCCTTTGCCTTTAAGAGTTTCTTTTCAAGTTACAGATACCATAGAATATTTAATAGTTAGCTTATGCTAATGGTAAGCATGAATTGTGCTACAAGCACTACCATAAAGACAAGCAAGGAGTTGCTGGTACTGGACAAAAAAAATCTTTTGTCAACTTTAATTTCCTGCTGGTAAGACTGGAAAGCACTTGACTTATTATGAGGTGGACGAAATCTTGAGGAGCCAGAGATTACAACTCTGAACTGCAGCTGTGCATTGTAGCGGTAATTTCAGTGGGGCAAGCATTGGTTATGTGAGGTAGCAATGTGCATTTACGCAATACTATGAAGGCCAGTCTCACCTCATATATAACTGGCAGCAGTAGTGGGGATCATGATACCATAGCCCCTTTTCCTTTACATATAATTTAGTAGCAGCAAGTGGATGACAAACCTGACTGTTTCACTGGTCCACAAACATGCCCTTAAAAATAAGGAGATTAGTGAAATATCTGGGTCCAAGCAAACAGCGGAGGTAACCAAATATACATTATACGCTATTAACAAATTAAAAACAAATAGATGTGATTTAAAAAATCAAGCAGCTCAACCATTAGAAACAAATGAACGTTTGAACTGCAGGTGGTGTGTGAGGAGGAGTGATGCTGAAGATTCTTGGATATGCATTGCTAATATTTATCATTAATCACAGTCAGTAAATCAGTTTTAAGTTTGCAAGAAATCCTGACAGAAAGGTGAAGAAAGACCATCATGTAATTCTTCTGGTCCTTAGCGAAGTATCAAACAAAATGCACTTTATGTTGTCCCACTGACCTAGGGGGCATGACATTCTCCCATGTCACCATAAGGGTTCGGCTAGCAGGTTGGTATATGTGTGCATTTTTGATAGATATATGCACTATGTGGTCAACAGACAGCTTTCTTTTTTGGGGAGATGGTGGTAAGTGAGGTCAGGTCAACACAGACACCAGTAAAGGCCAGGACCCAAGTCTGGGTGAATGATACTTTTGGGCAGGGGGCAAAATACAACTATCAAGAGGGCCACATAGGCTATGACAGTACCCAGGGCTATAATGGAAATACTATGGCATGAAATTAAATCCCCATACTATCCACACATATGACAAGTGGACGTCAGACAGTGCTCTCATTCTCCATCTGTCAGCACTAAGGGACTCTAAGCTACTGGGTCAGGCGTGTGTGTGTACTGTGATGGACTGACACCCAGTCAGAGAAATAAATTCTCTGCCTTGTACAAACTGAATGCTGGGAGAAGCTGTGATTCCCACACAGCCTTGATACTGATTAAACAGGTAATTGTAAGATGAACGAATGAATGGAACCATACATTAAACCTAGATTTAAATCAGCATAACTGGCAAAACACAAAACAGCACTTTTGTCCTATCAAATCTTACTAATCTACACCAATTTCATTTTAAAATGCTTTGCACCATTATATTACAGATCATTCATTGTGCTTAAAATGAAAATTGGATATAATGCTAAACACAAAAGATGCTTGGAAGAAACAAGTGGGATTTTCTACTTCTGGGTCTGTTCTAGAGATAGGACATCAAGGGATATTATCATTAGTTTTTTACAATAAGGAAATGCATTTTGCAAACAGCATTATATTTAAAAAAAATGAAATTGATGTGCACATCTACTAAAAATAATCTGAGATTACTGCACAAAAAGACAACAGTTTACTAGAACAGACAATAGCCAAAACTGCAATACAGACGACAAACTGAAGAAGCTAATTTCAAACTTATTAATGGAAGAAAATGTTTTATATCAAGACTGGCATCGGAGGGGGACTGCCATATTATGTTAATTATTTTATATTAAAATATGAAAATTTAAAATAAGTCATTTATATGCATCTGTTCTGCTGTTTCAGTTTTTGAAGGGATACTAAAACTTCCCATTATTTTATACTTACAGGTTTGTTTGCTAACAACTTGGCAATTTGTCTATCAACTTATTTGCAGTCTTGACTGCTTTTTACATTTCAGCATTTTGAACTTATTTAATGTGAAAAAAGCCTGTGTCTTTTATAACATTTCTACACTTTAAAATGACAGCTGTACAGAAAAGTGATGGAAAGCAAGAGAATGAAGTTTTAAAAAGCCCTAAAATAAATTAAATATGCACAAGCAGAAAATAAAACTATTAAACAGAAAAAAATATAAATTCTCGGATTTAGTACCTGAATATGACCATCAGACAGAGACCGGGTAACCAATTCTGACAACATGGACTTGGGAATGAATTTCACTGTCATACAAGAGCTACTGTAAAAGAAGGAATAATGAAATGTCCTTTGAAAGGACCTTTTTGTCTGGAGATGGAAACTGGGGCTGTGGTTAGAGACAGTGACCTGCATCTGTACAAAAGCGCAAAAGTGCAAACCGCGTGCAAAATGCATTTTTCTGTGAACATTTTTCACCTTTAGTGTGTGAGAACTGTTTCTGTATAACTACATTGAGTGGATCCCAAACAGTTATGTACAAGCACACAGTAAACAGTAGGAAACAGGGACACAAACATTTCTTCTGTTTTCATTACTGCTTTATAATCCCCGGCATAGAAACCAGATGATGTGAATAGATTTTGGTCTTACCCATCATCCTTCCAGCAGTCCTACATCACACTGTAATGTTATGGTCAATTCCTGGACAAATCAATCCACAAATGTCACATGCACAACATATATATTTACTGAACACCTGACAGCTGCATTTCATTTACAAAATACTAGCTTATGAAGAGAAAATAATAACTCTATATATACATTTATTCATAAGTCACAAAGCCCAG